>NC_056661.1:37963585-38148585 GCF_018350195.1 Panthera tigris | reverse complement strand
GCTGTCTGAGGTTAAGGTAGAAGCTGCATGTGGATTTATTCCTCCTGTCAGTGCACACAATTTAAATATTTTAAATATGCACACACATGCATACAGGCACGTATTGAGATATATATATATATATATATATATATATATATATATATATATATATATAATGTATGTATAATGTTATACATTATATATATATCTCATATATATAATATATACATATCACACACACACACACATATATATAATCTTATTTTTGGCAGTTTGTTGGGCCATGTTGAATGTATTTTGTGACTATAGAAAATAAACGTCTGCAGATTTTCCTGGGGATCACAGTTGTGAGGGATGGGGGGCATTTTTAAATGTGGGTTCCACTTTTGATGTCACTTGTTGACGGACCACCATATTTTAACAATAATTCCCTTCTTGGTATAATTAATAGAAAATTAGTTTCTAAAAGTAAAAATTGGGTCAGAAATGGAGATTATTAAAATGTACAATTGCAAAAGCCTGACCCTGCAAACCCCATTTATGCAACCGAGTTCCAAAATGCTTTTGAGTGCTTGATGACCCACTGTGGCTTCTTCCTCTGGCTGGCTTAGTGTAGGCAAGAGGCTAGCCGACTAGGGGAAATTAAAACAATGTTGTACATTATATTGTTACCAGCCATCGAAAAGCCTATTTTGTATGCAAGACAGCAATGCCGAGATATATGGAGAGCCCTAGGCTAAGTACAGAAGATAATTACATTTGGAATTTTACTGAGTTAAGTCATTTACAGCTTCAAATAGTTGCAGAGAAAAATCAGCCAAAACACACTTAAACTTTTTGTTGTGACTTTTCAGGATAGAGAGGATTTTTTTAAATTAGTTATCATCTTATATGACAAATTACATTTTTTAAGTAAGATTGTCTCAAAAGTGATTTTCTTTAGCTAGTTAATATTTTTCCATTCACACTACAAGATAAGAACTTACTAGAACAGTGGGATATTCATACAGGCTAAGGGCACGTCATAAAATCCCCAAATTTTTACATAACTCTTTGGAAACATCTTTAAATTTAGCACGCTTATTCAGAAGCAAAACAATAGTGTTATTTATCTCCCCACCAAAGTTCACTTCTTACTGATGTGTGATAAGCCCTTTAAAAATTGGTTTCAACAGAACAAACCATATGGCTATTGCTACCTAAATCTTTACGTAGTGGTGGTTACGAAGTGATACAAGTTCCTGCATTTATTCAGTGGATAAACTTAAATTCTTAATGTTCAGCTAGAATAAAGTGTTCGACCGAGTGTCATGGTTTGCCCCAGTAACTGTTCCAGAATCCAGATTTGACTGTGGGGCCATTGTTCATTACTCCGAAACTGATGATCTACTTTATTCATTATTCCTCACTCTCCCCAAGAGCTGGCAAGAGAAGGAAAGGAGTTAGACCATCAGTAAGTCAAGTGGTTATCTCCTGGCAGCTTTCTTGTTTTTTGGTGGATGTGGCCTGGCGGTGTTATAGACCTTTTAAGGGGATTCTTTGATTATTTGCGGATTTCATTTGTTCATAGATTTCCCTTCATCCTTCAGCCCTAAATCCAATCAAAGGCAGGGTTTTCAACTTGTGTAGGAACCAAAGAAGATCATGTGGGCAGAAGTTACTATGTGGTAGATACCTGTAATAGTCCTTGTAATATTTTTGCTTCAGAGTTTGCTCTAATGGAGGAAGAGACGGGGTCATTCTGAAGGGTTTGGTTTCTTCACAGGTTGAGGGATTCGTTAGAGTGAGAGCCTGGTGCTTGTCAAGAGCCAGAGTTGGCAAACCACAGATCATGAGCCAAATCCCCAGAGCTAAGAGAGGTTTTTACATTTTGAATAGCTGGGAGGGAGGGATCCAAAGAAGAATAAATTATGTGAAATTCAGATTTCAGTGTCCATACATAAGATTGTACTGGAACACTTGTTTGTTGACGAGTTATCTCTGGGTGCTTTTGCACCACAGCAGAACATTTGTATAGGTGCAACAGAGTCCTGTGGCCTGCAGAGCTGAAAATATTTACTGTCCGGCTGATTCTCACAGAAGTATACCAAACAATCCCTGCTCAGGAGGATTAAAAAACAAAACAAAACAATTTGCATCATATTATTTGCAACTTGTTCCCTTAGGGTCTCGGCTACCTAAAGGCCGGCTAACCCCTTGTTACATGTTCCTTCTTTGCCTTAGTGTATAAAACCATTCTAGTCACCACACTGGTCCAGTTTGCCCAGCAGCAGCTTCATATAACAAGTACTTGTCAGTCTTGGGAATCATGGTAAGCAGGCTGATGGATATTCATTCGTTTATCCGCTCATCTACCAATTCATTTGGCAAACATTATCCAGAGCCCGGATGGCAGAAACGTTGGCAGAACATGGCAGAAACACGGCAGAAACGTTGCTGAAGCCAGTAAAGGGTACAACACTGAACAAAGTAAGGCTGCCCTCCTGGTTTTTACATTTTAGACGAGAAACAGACTGTAAATAAGTAATTTGCCAGTGGCAATGTCCACTCCTTGGGTAGAGCTAGCTGATGCTGATGGATTCTTGAAAATACCAGAAACATGCTCAGAAGAGAGTTTCAGTGCTAGAGAGGGGACGAACCGGAATAGATTAGTTATTATTCAAGCAGATGAAATATACAAGACAATGTTAACAGGTTTAGCAGTTAAAGACCCCTCGCCCTGAGATAAAGCTGGAATGCGGGACAGTTGGGGACAAGGAGACAATTATACTCAGTAGCTACACTCATTGTGGGCTTCCTATTACTCTCGTGTCCAGCATGTCTGTGTTTGTGCTGTCACGTTTGCTGTTTCATGTGCCCATGTCTGAAATGTACTTTTTAATTGACGTAATGAACAGTTGCGTGTCCACTGGGATTGAGGTATTGGGGAAACCAGGTCCCTGCAGCAGCAAGAATATGTTGAAGAGGTGTCCTTTTGCTCGAACGGCCTTTCCCTCTTATTTCCTGTTGACATCGTCCCCCTATTCTGTCAACAGCACGCTAACGAATCACCCCATCTAGAGGGGGTGCCCTGTACATGACCAACTCCTTGACTACTTGCATTTGCCTTAAAGAAGGCATTTTCCAGACCAGGAAATACCTGAACCTCCAAGTATCCAAGTATATTACAGAATTATCATTTATTAACTTGAATTTGAAAAACATTTGTACCACTTAGCACCTCAGGAAAGAGTAATAGAGGTTTGAACAGTTACCCACAGGTGTTCCCTATACTGTAGGAGGAGCAGTTCTACAGCCCCTACTACCCAGACCTGCAAGGACTTTGCACAGCAGTACTTAGAGAGAATTACTGTGGTGTTTACATCTGGAAGAGGAGTCACACGTGTACCTCCATTAGAAAAACAAGCCCAATGAGCTCACGTTGGTTCTTACATCATAGATCAGTGGAGGTTCATCATGTCTACCCTAGAGCATCGCTGTGCAAGGATGCCACAGGAGAGTTCTGGAGGGCACCGTCAGCCAGCCCCAGACACGACCAAAGCTAATGAAAGCCACTTGAGTGCTGTCCATTTTTAGCCCCCTGGAGCTAAACCCCAGAAACCGTAGCTCTGACCTAAAACCAAAGGCCCAGTTTGTTAGCTGAAATCAACCTCTCCTCAAGAATTAGATGAAAAAAAAATTTTTTTTGTAACTATCGTTAGTCTCAGGGGATTGTGGCTACAGACGTTTCCTTTCTTGGTGCTGTCTGTACAACACTCTACTTGAATCACCTGAAAAGCCTTTACAATTCCAATGTTGAGAGTTAAGGCAACCAGGCAGAAATCAAGGTGACGGGCAATGAAGTCTGACTTAGACCCATCCCATCAGCATTGTGTGTGAGACACATTTGTATTGCTTTTATTTTTGTGGGAAGTTACCAAAATATATAATACGTGTTTTCCTGGCGGTGGGCCCGTTATGTGGAGCTTGACAACCGAGAATGTCTAGTTAATTCAGTTTGCATGTTACACTCTGTTACTGGTCTCAGAGGGGAGAGGGGTCAAAAAGACATCTTAGTGGGCGTTGTAGGCCTTTCTGAATATTTCTCACCACATTTCATTATTACAAAGTCAGTTGAAATTTTTGAATTTTAGCAGTGGACTAGATGGTGATTAACCCCGTGTATACCTCAGAGCCCAACATTGTAGAGAATTGGTACACATAGGCACCTAACATCAATCATGTGGGTGAAGGACATGGCTTTTTGAGGCGAGGGCGTGTCTTTTAAGATTTTATCTGTTAGATGCTTTCTTTTGACACACTCTTCTTGATGCTCTGAAGACAAGGGGATAGGTTAGAACTGCAGATGGAAGATGTTCCCATAATCGATATGCGTGGTCTTACATAGGTCATGAATGTGCACACAGAACACGGGAGCATAGACACAGGGTCTGGAAGTAATGTTGAGGTGAGGAATTGCCCACCCATATGCCACGGGCAGGACTGTAAAGAGGGACCTGAGGCTTCCTTGATAGTTGAGCACCAGCCATTGACCAGACAGGTTTAGGGATTTAAATATTCATCTGGCTACCTGGGCTCACTCAGGCAGGAGATGCATAGGAATCGGCTCAACCATTAAGCTGTGAATGAGATGGCACAGAAGGTTATCTTAATGGCTGGATAGGAATTCCATCTTGGGAAAGGGAGAAAGTATCTGATGTAACGGACAAGAAAAAGTCTTCTGACGGATTTCCCTTTCTTGGAAAGCTGAGGCGTTCACGGTGCAGATCTGTTTTTCTGGCCACACATATTGTGATGATCATGTGACCTTTGCTCATTTGTCAGCACATCCTCTCTGGTGTACGAAGGTGGGTTTTGAATGAAAGAGAAAAGGAGCCTTGGAAATGCAGTGTTTGCTCCTGTCCGCAGCCCAGCCTGTGTCAGGGGACAGGTCTCAAGACAGGCTTCCTCCAATCCCTCAGCCTGTAGACCCTTTAAAGTGAATGTCAAAAGCCCCCACGGGGAAAAGAAGCCATCCAAACCAGTGGGGATGATCAGCCTGGTCCTGGCAGCAGGTGGTGGTGGAGGGGTGGGACCTTTCTTCCTTAATAATTTGATTCCATTCGGTCACCAGTTATCAACTACCTATTGTATTCTGCGCACGGGATGCAGAGGAGCAAGACAGCCTCTTCCTTCCTGTGAAGTGCAGCCGAGCAGGCCAGGAAGAGTAGCATGTCTCTGACTCCACGCTGGGCAGAGTTTATAAGAGGAAGCACAGGAGCATTGTGGAGGGCACGCAGGAAGGGACAACGGCAAGTACATCGCAGGCCAAGAGAGCCGTTTAAGGATTCGCTTTGATTGTAGCGTCAGGGAGGAGAGTGGAAGAATTTGTGTTCGTTCTTAAATTCATCTCTCTGTTCCTCCAGAAGTAGAGTGACCAGCCATCACGGTTTGCTTGCCTGGGACTTAGGATTTCCAGTTTCACAACTGGGAACGTTCCTGGCAAAATGGAATGATTGCTTTGAATCCATTGGCTTTGGAAGTGATCTGTACCATGCCTCGTGTTCTGCTTTTAATTTACAAAGAACCTGGGAAACCGTTTGAAAGGATATTTCTTGAGTTCCCACTATATGCCAAGGCACTGTCCTAGGGACTTCATACCCCTAATTTCATTAAATCCTCACAACCCCCCTGTGAGTGGATACTACCCCATTTCCTCAATGCTAAAAGTTGGGGTTTTTTTTTTTAAAGGAAAATTAGAACATTTGGAAATCACTACACATCGTACATCTATTGAGCATGAGTCCTGTCCCATTACTTCTGCCGTTTCTTGTCCTTTGAAAAGGTATTACCAAATCAGTAATTACCTTAACAATTATTGGCTCTTCAGGGTCAAAGAAATATTTCCCTGTGCTCTCGCCTCTTACCGATGAGGAAACTGGAGTTTAGAAGATCTCATTAATTTGTTCAAAGCCAATGGCAAATAATGGGCAACGCCCGGGATTCTAGCCCAGCCTGTGTAGCCTGTGCCTCCTTTTATGGCACTGCTGCCTTGCACTTTTCGTGCAGGGTCATCATGGCCCGTTGAGGTTCTGTGCCTACACCCAGGCGTTGCAGATCACTGGTTTTAAAACTTGGCTTTGTGAGACCATGCCTGTTCTCCGCCTCTTGAAGCTCCCTCCTCAGCAATCCATGGCATTTGGGCAAGGCTGAAACTCAGTGACACAGGGATCACTTGGAAGTTTTGTAAATCATCTACCCCAGCAACTGTAAGCTCCAAGAAAACGTCAGCAGGGAGAAAAGTGTGCGAGTTTCAATAGCAGAGGGAGACATTAAGCCTAACACAAATCAGTTACCGCAGAGACTTTACATGTGATTACTGTACCATTAGCGGTGCTGTTTGTAAGCACACTGGCTTCCTGGACTTTTGCAAATATATTATCTGTAATGTGTCCCCCCTTTGGACCTTTCTAACACCATTCAAGGCAATACCCCGAACAGTTCTTCACAGCAGTGGCCTCACAGAGCCTCATGACTCTCCCTAAGTAAGCTCAGAGCCTGTGGGGAAGAAGTCCTAATGGCATCGTAGCAGCATATTGTCCCTGCTTTGTGACTGGAGCCAAGAAAAAGAAGAGAGAGTCTCTGGGTTTCTCACTTCCACGTCCCCCTTTGAAAACCAAGACACTTATTTTTCATAATTTAAAATCCTGCTTAACTCTGGGAGCATTAGAATTCCTAGACTATGACTTGAGTATTAGTGTGCGTCTGCTTTAAATGTCAAGAGAGTCTTTAATAATAACACGTAAGGAATGTTAAGATGGTGACAGAGTACAATAAAAGTAGGGGAATTCTTCCATTGGGGTGAAATGAACCATAGGTTGCCTACCACCTGAGAGCTGCAGTTGTGTTAAAGAAATCATTTACAAGTTCTCACTGGTGCTGAGTTTTGAAGGCATGTGAATGACCGCAGTTTGATAAAGTGGGTCGAAAATAACTATTTGGTAAATACTCAGGCAGAAGAATTTGATTTCTTCTCCTTCCACATCGCTGTTTCGTTTGTTTTTGTTTTTGTTTTTGTTTTCTCGTTTGTCTTCTTTTGATCATACGTACTTTCAAGACCCGTAAGACTGGATGCACGCTGTCTTGCTCAGTTCTGTTTGGATCGTCATTGTGTATAAAACTAACCTGCTGCTGTTAAGGCATACCCAGACCGTGGAAGAGAGCCCTTTCTCCCAGACCTCCTGCATCAAACTCGTACATGTGGGGTCCTTATGAAAACTTACTCCCACATCCCCTTGCTTGGTGTGTTTGGCTTAGCAAGTTTACTTGAGACCCCGGTCAGTTAAATTGGGGATCGTCATTGTATGGGAATAATCTCGACTTCCCTGCTCATCAGTTAGTTGAGTGCCTGCTGAAACTCCTTGCCTCACCCTCCCTTGGGGGTTCTGCAGTGATTGTTCAGCCAAGGGGGTGGGAAGAGTGGCAGAGATCTGTGTTTTCATTTAGCATTCCAGGTGCTTTTGACAGTCACACCAGGGTGGGAAGGTCCAACTAGGCATCATATGACTGGGATTCTAGTCTTATTTCTGCCCCCTTCCCAGCTCCATGATCTTGGGTAGGTTCACCCTTTGAGCCTAAGTTTCCCCAACTGTAAAATGCAGGAGTAGGACGAGAGGACTTGAAATAGCCATAACAGTCTTTGCTTCTTTGGAATCCAGTGAGGGACTTGGTCCCTTCTTCTCATCTGTCCTTTGGTAGTTCCGGCATTTTTACACATCCAGAATCCTTCATTTATTTCAGATTTTGTTTCTCACGAGTGAGGACCACCAAATTGGGCTTAAAATGATTAGTCCTCCAGACAACATATAAAGTGGTTATGTTAAATGAACCTAAAATCGTGTTCCCTTTTCTCTGCTAAAAGAATGAGTTTAATCTCCTTATTTTTATCTTTGAAGATGTTGAATGGTGCTCCTAGCCTTTGGCGGTTATCAGTGTGTCTGGACCAGTACACGCATTCCAGTCTTTCACAGCCAGGACTGTCTAAAACCTAATTTGGGGCCATGGCTAATAGAAGAGGGGATGACCTGTATCAGCCAAGGGGAGAAAAAGCGTTTGCTTAGGATGAGGGAAAGATACAGTGAGAACCAAGGAAATCAATCCAGAAGCAATGGGCTTCATCTTTCCTACACTTTCGTTCCATTCTTCAAAACCTCAAAATTCTCCCTGCGTTGAGGCCAGCTTCAGACTCTGGAGAACTCGAGTTACGCTGGCCCAGGTTCCAAGCATGGGCTCAACCAGTGGAAGTCTAAATAGGCTAGAATGACTTAACTTTGCTTTAAAGAAAAGTTAGGTATTTTCGAATATTCGTGAAGCACTAGGCTCTATGCTAAGCTTGTTATGTGCAAGCCCTTATCTAATCCTCAAAACAACCCTTCAGAGTTCAGAGATTATTATTCCATATTTAGAAGAAGAAACTAAATACTTTAAAAAAGGTTACATAATGTGCTCAGAGTTGCAGAGCCAGAATTTGAATCCAGCCTAGTCTGATTATAGTACCCACATCCTTCATCCATTTTCACCGTGCTGTCTCTCTACAAAGTTGGGGGGCAACCTGCGAATAAGCATTGCACAAGCAGGTCCCCTCAATGTGTGGCACATTGACATTTCTCTTAAACCAGATACCCCTCCTGTGTCCACCAGGAAAACTCTTAGAGAGTAATTCTCTTCTGATAGTACAACATCAAAAAATTGTTTTAATTTGCCAGCCAAATTTTTAGTTGACCTTTGGAGTAAATTTGTCATCCTCCTTCTCTTTGCTTTTCACGGGATTCAGTTTATGAGGGAATGCTGGAATATATACTTGGCAATATTAAATGTTTGTATTGTCATATTATAATAATGAAAGGATGCCGTGAAAATTGATGGGGATGCTGAGCTCGTGGAATGATGGCATAAAAAGTAATAAAGAATCTGAAGGCTTTTTGAAGGGCCGGTGTATTAAAAATGCAAGACAGCCCCTGTAGAGAGAGGATGTGGTTTCGATAGGTGTGAATGATTAGCTTTTTTGCCTTAAAGAATGAAAAGTGAATTTGGCAGGGTTTTTTTTTTCTTTAATTGTTAAAAAGGATTTGTGTTAGAGTTAGAGCTGCAACTGATACAGTAAAAAGGCAAAACCCATCCAAGAATGTATTATATGCTAGTTGGTACTAATAATCCGAGAAAAACAGAAACTTGGATTTTTGCCCTTTTTTCTGTAACCTTGTAACCACCTTTTATAATAAAGCAGAGCTAGGATGGTAGGCTTGAGTTTAAGGCAAAATAAGGAACCTGGGTAATGGACAATGGACAATGAATTCTAAGTGATACTCTCATGGAAAAGTGAGAAAATGTCTCCCATGGCAGTGACCTCCAGGGTTATGGATGTGGCTGTGTGTATAAACTCTAGGTATGTGTTTGTGACATGGTGTTACTGCATTTGAGCAGTAGAAGGTCAGCACGGTAGACATTTGGATGGAATACAGACGTGTGGATTCCTTTTGATGCTGGGAATTTGGATTTCCTTCTACTTGGTCTTGGTAATTGCTACATCGACAATGCTTACCTCCAAATTAAGTCACAGTTAATATTCATCAGACTCTTAAGTAAATATCACCTCTCACCCTTTCATTCTTAATGTTCAGTATGGCAGACTACTTGTTTTTAAAACGAATAATATATATATATGCCTTCATTCCTTCTTGCCCCATGGTAACTTTTGAGACAAAACATTTTTTAAAAATCTAAGAATATTTTGGTTCTAACATCTAAAAACTTAGAATACATTTAAAAAAAACACACAAATAACTGTAGAAAAATGCCATTGCTAACATTTAATTGTCCTAACTGAGCCACTTTGGAAAACTAAATTCCTTTAGCATTATGTGTTCAGAGCATCTTTGAGTTTGGCTGTTCAATAACTTACTAAAGAACAGAGGGTGAATAACATAAAGTGGCTCCTAATATGGTATCATTTTCATTTCCTGTTTGTGGAAAGATAAATGCTAACACTGTAAGGCTTTTTCCTTCTTCTTAATTTATTCCTCCCTGCACCACAAGGGAATAAAAAGGAAAAAAAAAAATCAAATGTGATATGGCTTGAGACTGAGTCATCCAGTTAAGATACGCCGAAAGCTTTTTCTCTTGCTTTTGTACCTTTTCCCTTCCCTCTCTCTGCCTTTGCCCAAATGCTGAAACACCCCTTTCTCTTAGAAAACACCTTTATTTACAAAATGTCTTATTTGACTTGAATTTTGGAATAATTCAGCTTACCAAAAATTGGGGTTTCTTTTTTTTCTTTTTCAAGAGTTTATCTTTAAATAATCTCTGTACCCACCATGGGGCTCAAACTTAAAACTCCAAGATTAAGAGTCACATGCTCTACCAAGTGATCCAGCCAGGAACTCCCCAAAATTGGTATTTCAGAGATTTAAGGTTAATTATGTGACATAGAAGAAATGAGTCCCTCCCTAGTTCAAAGGCATTATTTTGGATAAGTGGTCTATAAAAGTGCTGTTCTAAGTAAGACTCTCTCTACACCCTTCTCTCGTGCTTGTTTTCTCACCCCCCCCCCGCCCACTCACTCTCTCTCTCTCTCTCTCTCTCTCTCTGTCACTCACTCATTCGTTACGTCTACATTTCCCCAAAATTCCACAGCCCTTCTCTTAACTATACCTTTATCTTTTGGAACTATACTTCCCACTTACTTTACAGAGGTAATTATTATCATGTCTGGTATTTTTGCCCAGAGCATCTTTGCCGTAGACCTCTTTGTTGCAGCAATTTTTACCACAGAACTAATTGTCCTAAAGCAATTTTGCCATAAGAGATTAAAAAAAAAAAAAAAAAAGTAACTGGTTGACAGTTTGGTTTGACACTTTGGTTTCATTTCTCCACTGACAAAGTGTTTCCATTTTTACATTTATATAATGTACAAATGTATATCTTAACCCTCATGCTGGGGTGTACCATGGCACAGAGTTTTCAGCCCCCGTTTCCCATAGAACTTTGGAACATCTGTCACTGGACATGTGACAGTAGGCTGAGCACAGAGAACAGCGTAGAAGGCTTTCACAACATAGCACGGAGCTCAGTTACAAACATATATTCTAGTATTTGGAAACCCTTGCCTCTTCTAATGAAGGAAGAAATTTTAACGAGGGTGAATCAAAGCAACAAAAAACCGTGATACTGCGAAGAAAAGAGTTTGAAGTTAGGTGAAATGCCGAGGTAGAATCCACAAAAGAAAATCCGTTATTTGTGCTGTTATTGCCACCATCTCCACTGTATCTTCTGAATGCGTCCAAATATTTTTTTTTAGTTCACAGGAGAATCGCTTTCATTTTGTTACTCACTTTATGTGTGTTCCCTTATGCCCTTCTTCACCATCCCTCTCTTATTGGCCACGATTTTATCCTTTATGGTAAAATTGTCTTCTGGACGATCAGGTGTGTGGCCAGAATGCTGGTGGCAAAAATGCTGGTGGCAAAACTATCTAGAATCAATTATTCTATGTCCCCTTTGCCCAGGTGTCTTAAATTATCAAAACTATCACCATGTTAAAATGGTTGGAGGCACGTATAAAGAAAGTAGCATCCAGTGAATAGTATTTGAGTGCCTCCAGTGTACATTTGATGAAAAATCTGGGTGCTGTCAGAAGGTAATTATCTGTACAATGAGAAGACTGAAATTTTTGCTCAGATGGGACTAACACATAGTAGGTGCTCACATACTGAGGAAATGAATGACGAAGCTTGTTCTCCATGCCCTTGACCATAAGAACTTGTCATCTCCTGTAGCCCTGTGCTTGCCCGGCTAACACTGCTTCGCAGCACTGTGCTAATCCATGCCTGCCTGTTAAGAAAGGTGAAGTTAATTTTGCATAAATGTCCCCATGTGTCTGGGAGCTTTTCCACAACCACAAAAGATGAATTTATGAGTTTTAGCTACCTAGCTCATTTTCCTTTGGCTTCCTCATGAATAAGATTGGTTAATAGGCATGATTCACGTTTTTGTCTTTTAGCTGTCTGTGTTACATGGGACTCCTTGGTGCCAGCAGGTCTAGAACTTCCCAGTTAAAAGCTAATGCATCTTGTGTTGAGAAATCTCACACTGACACCTCCAGTTACTTCGAGTTTGGCAATGGTTGTGTAGATTTCAAAACGATTAAGCAATGAGAAAGATTTTGTCATGTGCAATGGTGCTATAGTTTAATTTGGAATATGTATCATTTTGGATGTTAAAATAGTAATGCATCTGTATTCAAAGAAATAACAGAGCACTTTCTTCCTACTAGCTTGCAAAAGACAAAGAGCGCCTGCAAGCCATGATGACCCATCTGCACGTGAAGTCAACAGAACCCAAAGCCGCCCCTCAGCCCGTAAGTACCGAGCTACACCAGGGGAAACTTCACACTATTTCTTTGCTGCTTCCTCACCCCTAAGCATAGGAGGCAGGAAAAGCTACTCTGGCAGCTGTTAGTATTGAAGGACATAAGTCAGTGGAGTGTTTCCGGTTACCTTCTATAAAGGGGGTGGTGTGCAGGGCATTTCACAACGTAGAGGATGATTCAGAATCGGTCTTTGGCCACGAGGCCCAACAACTAGCTCTTCGGGACAGATGATTGATGCTGTACCAGGGTACGAAAATATGATAGGTCGCCGGGAGGGGGAAAGGTCTTTCTAAATGGTGTGAACCCAGAAAGAAGACAGCCAGACCATGGAGTCAGAAGAAAAGGGCATTTCAGCCTGCATTAGCCAAGAGACTGCGGGTATGAGAAAGGGAGTGAGGGCCAGTGCAGTCTAACGGTCACAGAGGAAAGACATAAGAAATAGGAAGCACACTGTTGGAATAGCTGGAAGCTAAAATTGTGGAGGGCATCTAATGGTTATTAGAGAGTTAGAAGTGAATATTACTCTTTTGCAGTTAGGAGTTCCAACATGGTATGTTGAAATTACGTTTAACTTTTAGGAATCTCCTACTTCTTGCCTTGTTTCCTTTGCCTTAACCTTGAAGAGTGCCATCCGAGCACAGACAGTTAATATCTAAGCAGAAGGATGGTTTCTAAACCCCAAATCCTGTCTTGGGCCTCATTCCTTGCTATAAATTGATCTCTTTAACAGTTGTATTTCTCATATACTTATATTTCTAAAAATCCCCTTAGTAGCTTCTACTGATTATTCAAAATGGAGAGAGTGCTTTGCTTCTTGATTTTTAAGATTTGTAAAATTTAAAGGTACACTGCCTTTATTTGATTTTGCTTGGAGTCACTGTGTGAAAATTAATTGAGCGTTGACAATCTATAGTTAGTACCAGCAATTTTAATCAATATGCAATGATGCAGCGTAATGGCAAAGTATTGGTTTATCTGTTTTGACTGATTTTTTTCTATAAATAAAGCAAACATACACCCATATATGTATGATTTATGATGATAGAAATAAAACGGAGTCAGACTATTAACCCAGCAAATATGGTAGCCTGCCAAGATGCAGTTGGCAGACAAAATTAATGTCTGAAACAGAACACATTACTGAGATATAGGACATAAAATCATTAAACACTTTGTGCATCCATTTTTACTAGGAGAGAGCCCTTAGTTTCCGTGTGTTTTGCACTAAATGGCCGTAGGACTGAATGTGTAGGCTACCAAAAAGAAAGGGAAACAAAAAGCCCTAGGCCATTGGGTATAATGGGATGAGTAGTCAGTTGTGCCATTTGTGTTGACTTCATCAGCCCCTTCTTGTAATCATAGGAGCCCAGTTTAGGAAGTTGGTAAGACCCGGAAATGACTTCATGGGGTTTTCCAGTGGGCACAGCCAACTGCTAAGGGAATCGATAGCCTTCGGAACTCTCATAAAGTCTTCAGGTGGCTTCTGTTTGGAATGGCTTTTTCCCCAGGATGAGGGGTATGGGTCTTTAAAGCTAGTAATAGGGGAGAGAATGGGATTATCTCTTACTTCCTCCATGGATTCAAAGCAATGATAGAATACTGTTTGGCCTCAGGACTCTGGGAGGTACTCATTTTGTATCATGGGGCTCTTTGGGAGGAGGAGGCATGAAAGTAGAGAAGGATTTGTGAAACCCCATGGGGCGCTCCGTGAGTGCTGGGGCAGGGTGTTGGCAGAGAGGGCCATCCATCCAGGTAAGCCTGCATAGGCCACAAAAGGACCCTTGGGAATCTCCATGAAGACCAGTGTGAAGCAGCCAGTAAACAGGGAAAAGCAGTCGTGGGGGAAATGCACTGGGGAGGAAGGTTTGTCTTGATTAGTATTAAAAAAAAAAAAATGTTTTACATTCTAGAAAATTGTAACTTTGAAGGGGACCTCCTACTAAATTTATTTTTAACTGTTCTATTGAAAATTCTCTACCACTAGTCAACATTATCTCTTAGTAGTTCAGCACAGTATTTCTTTATTAAAAGAAATAGGCACGAATATTTTTGACTGAAAAATTAATAGCTTTTGAATTCATACACAGCAGGTTTTCTTTTGCAAAGAAGTCCAATATCGCTGCACAGCACTTCTATAACCATTTATTTAGTGTCCAAGTCAAACCTTTGACAGCTAGAGCAGCGCTACAAGCCAATATAAAGAACTCCAAGATGTAAACCAACAATAGGCCGTCTGTGTGAGGTTTGCCATTGTCAAATACATAGATTGTTTGGATTAGTTTATGTAAATGTACTGTTGTATTACCCTTTGAAAAAAAAAAGATCACATTTGTGTATGAAAAGTGGTTCCCTTCACAGGCAGCATTATAAATTCCTTATCCTTTAACTTACATGTAAGAAGTAAAAATTGGTGCCTGACAAGCAGATATTGCGTGACACTCTGTTGCTGGAGTGAACCTGCCTTCTTTTCATTTATTGGAAAATAGAAAATTTTATTACAGATACCATCTTATAAATCAGGAATTATTAAAATACGTATAGGTGAGGCATTGGGAAATTAATTATAAAAGGTAGACGTGTAGTGTTCTGCATAGATTTCTCACTTCCTTGCCAAAAAGGGGCGGGGGAGGCACAGGCGTTTCGCAAACCCTTGGTTCTTTCAACTGGAGGGATACGGAGCTATCTGATGATCGATTCTCAGGTGCAAAATATTCCTTTTCCCTGCAATTAATTTATTCCACCTTAAATAATAGAATGCACCATGTATCCTTCTAGAATCTTTGATTTGAAATAAGCAGTCATCAGGATTCAGATCTAACCATAGATGGGGACTTTCATGTTACAGCCTTGCCAGTAAGTTGATGAAGTTTTTTTTTTTTTCTTTTTTCCGTTTCTGTTTAAAAGGAACTGCATGTTTATTTTAAAATTCTTAGTCACTAAGTGATAGAATGCTTTGCTGTAAACGTTGCTTTTCACTGAATGCCATTTGGGTGGTACATGTCATTTGTTGTATCCAGTCATCCAACCGGTCGCTGTTGCACTGCATCAGAGAAACTGCCACAACCTTCTTGGATTGTTCTTAGCTCCGCTCAGACACGTTCCCCGGACCCTGTTGCGGAACCCGTCTTCCCCTGTGGGTAGTTGGAGGATATGCTCACCTCTGGACAGTCTCGAGTGTTTAGACCTGGCTCTAAGCTCATCCCACACTGGGACGTGCATAGGTGAGCTGGAGGAGGAGTGCCCAGCTTTCCTTTTCCTCGGACACCTTCAGTGGCACCTCTTCCTGCTTTGCCATAAAATCCTTTAGACCAGAAAAGAGCTCTCCTTTAGTAATTTATACCCAGGACTCCCACGGCCTGTTATGTTTGGAAAGGGAATTCCTGCACTTAAAGTCCAGCTATTTTATCAACAAGTATTTATGAAGTAAGCTGCTAAAAGCATAGAGCCCCCTCCCTGCCACTGAGGTGTTTGGAGTCTTGTGGGACAAGCTAACAACCACACACACCCACTGCATGAATTGTGCCCGTGTCGTTAGAACGGCTCACCTACATCGGGGATTGAGAGAGTCTTCAAAAGGAAGCAACGGAAAGGAGTCCGATCAGCGATTCTTTCCTTGGGTTCGGAGTAGGGGCGTGTGTGTCTGTGAGGAAGGCGACTGGGAGAGGAAGGCATGTCACGGGATCAGTGTGGAGGAAGCAAAGGGCCAGCCAACATCAGATAAACTAGGCTTTCCATTTTTTAATTTATTTTATTTGTCAGCTTTTGATTTTATTAAGGCTGGGCCCGGCGTGGAAAAGGATATGTAAAAGTTTCCCAGAGCAGCCGTATATTCTAGCAGTTGGGTAGGCACGGCGGGAAAAGCCTTTCTTGACATGAGTTTTAAAAGATTCTTCTCCTTTCCGTGTGAAGAGAAGCAAAAAACCTGACAGTAGTAAACTATCCTGATGAGACTGATGGCTATTCTTTTGTTCCAGACTCAGTAACATTCTCAAAGTAAACACCAGAGTGGATTGCTTGGGGGTTCGTGTCTCTATGCTTGCTCCATGGAGAATTTGCTGAGCTGTTTATTTCCTTGGAGGGAAGCGTAACTCAGAGGACAAAACAATAACAACAAAAGAAGCATTATCTGTGTTAGGACTTTATTAAGTTGTTAAGGATTTTTTTTTTTAAGACTTCCCTCTCATAATCTGTCAGGAGAATCCTGTAAATTGTATTTTATAATACTGAGGACACAAGAGGGACACATTACTTCAGGGTATTCCTGCACACCAGAGAACAACTCCTGATGCTGGAAAAACCACATTCCTTCAGATTTGGTGGGCAAGTAATTATAGCGTAGGTAGTAGATCCTTCTTTATGAAAATGTTATAAAACACTTACAAGAACTTGGATATTTGAAGCAAAATGCAGTATTACATTTTCCTTTTTATGCATTCTCTTTTCCTCCAACCATAGCAATTAGGACTGTTATGAAATAGTTTTTAGCTGCTGTAAAAACAAAGTGTCCCCCCCCCCGCCCCCGCCACACACACACACACACACACACACACACACACACACACACACATCTGAAAAAGGGGTCTTTTAAGTCCTGAAGAAATGGCTGATCCTTTGGGCTGCTTGTAGCCTTGCTTTAGGGCTAGAGAAACAATATTAGGCAGCCATAAAAGATCCTCTAGCACAACACACACAAGCTATTTTTATATACCGTGTTTCATGAAGCCCTCCCTGCCCGTCCCCACCTCTGTACCATCACTTTCTCATTCACTGCCCTCTGCCAGTGCCTGGCCCAGTGCAGTAGCTGGGACACCAAACCAAAGCTTCTCGTGCCCTGTCCTAGCCGCCCCACGGACACCCCTTAGGCCTCAGGAAGGCGGGCCCGCCCGAACGCCAGCCTTTCGCGTCTAGAAACACTGTGCAGTTTAAAGCAGGCCTCGAGCCCGAGCTGCTCAGGACAGTAAAACAAGAGCAGAAAAACGAGTTCTGTGAGCCTCAA
This sequence comes from Panthera tigris, assembly GCF_018350195.1. Lineage (NCBI taxonomy): Eukaryota > Metazoa > Chordata > Mammalia > Carnivora > Felidae > Panthera > Panthera tigris. The sequence goes on along the minus strand of NC_056661.1, from coordinate 38,131,201 downwards.
AGTCTCTACTAAGCAGCTAGGTCCCCTGGTGTTTGGGTTTCAGGTCTGCCTTTTGTTCTCAGAATCTGTTTTCATGTGAGGCAAGAGCACAAACAAAAATAAAAATGAGTTCTTATGGGAATACTTACAACAAGTCTGTTTCTGTCCCGGGTTTACATCAGTGGTTTGTTTATTTTTTAAAAATGTGAGTGACTCATCATCTTTAGAAGAAGAGAGGAGGTTACTGTTTAAAAACTCGAGATTAATCTTTGAGAAAAGGGCTCAGTAGAGTAGCAGGCAGCTGACAGACTCCCAGTAGTTGGGATGGGTAAGTTTCCCAGCATAGTCCTTGTGGAAGTGAGCTGGGGGAAAAGCCGGTGGTCGAGAGCCCACGTGCATTTAAAACAGAAAACCCTCCAGCTACTTTAAGTGACGTAAGAATTTAACTTCTGGCCAGACCCTCAAAGCGATTATCTTTGCCGAAGTCATCACATGACGGAAACTTGCCATGTAGAAAATATGAGTTACTAACTTTTCTAAACATAGCAACTCCTTTTGAAATAGAAAATGGACACAATAAGAAAAATAGGAAAAGAAACCCTCCCTGCCTCCCAGTTGGATCCCTTCCTGCTCCATGCCCCAGAAAAAATAAATAAATAAAAATAATCTTTTAAAACCTTAACTATGATCAGAAACACGAAGCGCATATGCTTTCATTTCTAATTGATGATTATATTAAGATTTAATAGTTTACAATTAAGATGAATATTTCAAGATTATAGCAAAACCCACACCGTTCCCGACTTGCTCTTCTAAGATGGTAATTAATTTTTCTTTTTCTTTCTGTGTGTGTGTGTGTGTGTGTGTGTGTCCACTGTTTTCAGAGACCTTAATTAAAAGAGCAGGTTTGGTTTGAACACAGAGCCTGTTTTGAATCCTTCCCCCCCCTTCCATCTTGTCTCTCCCTCGTGACCTTCCTCCCCGAAGATGGTTTCTCCTCAAGACAAGCATGTGATCATCAAACAGAAGTTTAAAAGTTAACAAACTTCTATAGCAGTTGACAAGGTTGACATTTCATTAACTTGTTGGTTCAGCCTTCAAATGATTTCACAAGGCGAAGCACCCCCTGTTTGGAGTTTACAGCTTTTTGTTCTTCCTTCCCTCACAGACTACAGTCATGTTTAATTTGGAATCTGGGCTCCTTTGGCAAATTAGCAATTAGAACAATTTTGTGGGAATATGTATATGTGTCATTAGTTTTCCTGCAAATTAATAGCAAGGGCAGAGGTCGGGCAGAAATTTTCCACTTGACTGCCGTTCCTCTATTGAGACTTGGCACTTGGTTGTGGAATGGCCACAGCTGCTCTCAGCCACCCTCTTCCTGGAGGAACTGTCTTTTAATTAGTTTACCTCACAGCCATCATTACAAATATTACTGCCTCCCCTCCTCGAAGTAAAATTACTGTTTCTACAAAATATTCCAGTGACATCTTGCACCACCTCACATTGGTGGTGGGGTCACTCAAATACAGCATTTAATCATTAGATCACCTCCATCCGCGTCTCCTAATTAGAACCCTTACAATACATTTTTATCTGGTAATTAGCTGAGATTGGCTGCTTCCTCTGTGGCTTATTAGAGACAGCCCAGCAGTGGGTGTGAATCACGGTGTCATTTGTCAAGCCTGGTAAGCCCCCTCTCTGCTCTCTTCTGGCTTGTGTTTATTTCCATTTGCTACCTGTGCTCAACAGCCTCCAGAAAACGCTACTGCCTAGGTCTTTGTGGGTTGTGCTCACCCTGGAGGGATTTTACTTTGCACTGTTGCTTTTTGGCTACAAGCAGGCCAGGTGTTAAGACCTGTGGTAAAAGCCACAGATGTCCGATTCTTTTCACATTTTAGGACACAGTACCATGTGACTTGTCTGATCTACATGAGCACCAGAGGATGGATTTGTACTTGCTGAATGTTTACGTGAGTTTTGAGTTTTTGGAGTGGAGTGGACTTGGTGCCCTTCCTCACCAAACGGGACAGGAGTAGGCACAGTTCTCGAGGCCGTGGGGTTTCTAATTTTCATTGCATGTTTAAGAAAGTGACGGTGTTGAGGGGTACCGTTCTTAAATGGAAAAGGAAAGCCAAGAAGTACAATTACTCTCAGAATCGCTTTACGGTTGTTACGCACACTTTCCCTTGAATAGCGTCTGTATTTGATGGTAAGCTCTTCAGGGGCAGCAGTTAAATGTTCTATCCCTGTTTTTGTCATTTCTCTTCCAGATGCCTTCTGTTGGCTCAGTGATATTTATTGAATGTCATTTATAGGCGGGGATTAAAGCTATTCACTGAATCTTTTCCAAAAATAAGCATACAGAAAAATGAAACAGGCTAGTGTTTATTTTTCCCATTAACTGGGCCTGGCATCACAAGCGTGTGTCTGACTTTCGGTTCAGGTTCAGGATAGAGGCAAGTTATTTCATCGATCAACAGCCTCAGTTTGCTCACCTGCAAAATGTTGACTAATAACATCTCACTTACTGGTGATGGTATGAGACCTCAGTGAAATCACGCAGCGGCAGGTGATTTACAACAGTGGTTTCTACAAATGGTATCCATGACTTTCCAGGGTGTTTGGCTATTCTTACATCCAGCAGCATCTGAATTTTAAAAGCTGTATATTTATGAGCAGTAGCCTTTGAGGCACTAATTTCCTTGACCCGTTGCTTGGGCTGATGCTTATACACACTGTTGCTGTACTTGGTCAGTGATTAAGGCCCAAGGCAAAGAGGAAGTCAGCCCCAACCTTCCCCCTTGGCTTCTCAACTCCACTCCATCCCATGGCTGCTCCTCCGAACTGTAAGCACTTAGTCTGCAAATGCGTGTCACCAAGTCAGGTTTCCAGCGCTCATAAAAAAGCAGCTCCCAGCATTGACCCAGCTTGCCGGGGTGGGGGGTGGGGGGTGGGGGTTAAGGGCAGTGTCCTCTCCATAGCTTGCTCTCTCTCCTCAGGCATGGGGGTTGGGAGAAGGGTCTGGCGTTAGCAGAGTCAGCATTTCAAGAGGGGAGTTACAAAGCCAAGCACAAGTACAGGCTTGCAACCCAGTATTCCTTTCACAGTACCATGTGTACATTTTTCAATTAATATTTACCTAACGACATTTGATCCTTCTTTTCTTCACATCACTCGTCTTTATATCGTTGTGCTTTTTTATGGAACCACCCTAAACATACGGGAGGCGTTCTCATGGCTTTTTTTCATTACCAGAGGATGGTAGGTTGAGTCTTCTCAACAAATTCGAACTTTTCATAGGCTCTTTATGAATCCGGAGGAATCTCATGTTTAATACCTTGTACAAATAATGCCTTGTCCATCTGCAATGGTGAAATACTTATGTTGTTAAATGATTCGAAATGTGGTTTGAGAAAACATTACCAAATAAGCCTACTTTGCGTGGGTTTCTTGGATTGGGGGCTGGCTAGAAGTATCTGAGATAGCAATTATGTGTAAATGGTAATATGTTGAAAATAACCAAGTTCTTTATCATAGCCAGACTTACATTTCTGGGAGAACAAATTGTGGGCAAGGGGGACAAGCCCTTTTCTTCAGTGTTATTAATAGAAGCACTTCAAGGTAAAGTCTAAATGGAAGGAAGAAGTACTCCTTCATTTTCCTGTATACTCCTTCAAATAAATAAACCCCTTTCCTGACCTGATGCTATAGATTCGATCATATTACTGAGGATTTGAAATCTAAAGAAAAATTTTTAGTTTCCGATCTTTTTGTATGTCATTTTTCTTTTAAATTAACAGATTCCAGTCGTACATTTATTAGAGTTTAGTGAAGATTACCCATAAAGCTTTCAAAGATTAGTCTCTGCCAACTGATGTAACTAAATGATGGTTTACTGGATCAGTGCCATTCTTGTTAATATGAGTCATAGGCCAGACATCTTTGTGATGGCTCCCTCCCTGAAGTTACATTATGAAGTAGCCTATCACTGTACCAGCCAGTGTGGTAGCCACTGGCTGCATGTGGCTATCTAAATAAAAGTTTAGGGGCACCTTGGGTGGCTCTGTCTATTCCAAGTCTGACTCTTGGTTTTTTTGGCTTCGGTCACCATCTCACGGTTTGTGAGCGCAGAGCCCGCTTGGGATTCTCTGTCTCCCTCTCTCTCTGCCCCTCCCCTGCTCACTCTCCGTCTCTCTCAAAATAAATAAATATTTTAAGTTTAGTTTTAATAAAAATGAAGCAAAAACAGTTCCACACTGGCTGCAGCCCTTTGCAAAAAGTGCTATTTGGAGAGCTCAGGTCTAGCCCAGTGTATCCCAAGAGGTGGCTTCTGCAACGTTGGGGTTCAGCGGGTGCTACCAGAACTCCATCTCCCTGTGTGCGGTCTGCCAAGCACAGCATGCTACTCAGGAGGGTTCAAAAGCACAAGTACTACAAAGACAGTTCTTGATGACTGAAGAAATGTTTTGACCCCGAACTTGTCAGACTCACTGGGCTAGATAACCCCTTTCTGCAAACACTCATCTGTAACTGTCTTTGGAAAACACCTGTGTTTCCACGGGTCCATATCCTTTGGACATGGCCAGAGGTATTTTCAACTACTCAGTGAACTCGCCTCCTATTCCTGTTGATTATAAGTATCTGTTTAGAGAAGGAAAAGTAGCCAGGCATTTCCTGTGTTACTCCTGCTGGATTTCAGATGCCTTCTTGCTCACCGTTTTTTGCGAAGGTCTTCTAAGGATTATTCTTGTCCTCACAGCTGAATCTGGTATCAAGCGTCACACTCTCCAAGTCTGCATCAGAGGCTTCTCCACAGAGCTTACCTCATACTCCAACGACCCCAACCGCCCCCATCACTCCTGTCACCCAAGGCCCCTCCGTCATCACCACCACCAGCATGCATACGGTGGGACCCATCCGCAGGCGGTACTCAGACAAATACAACGTGCCCATTTCTTCAGGTAGATACTCCCATCTGTGCCTCCTGTAGAATTGTAACATGCAGTTCTTGTAGACCAGCCTCTCTTTAAAAAGTGGTAATTAATAGGACAATGATTCTTATTTAGCAGATATCGCGCAGAACCAAGAGTTTTATAAGAACGCAGAAGTTAGACCACCATTTACATACGCATCTTTAATTAGGCAGGTAAGTAAATAACACAGTATGTGAAATTCTAGCAAAAGGTATACATGTGCATGGATATATTGATGAAGTAGATTTAAAACCGTTTAGTATGCAGGCATGCTAAAACCTTTTCTATAAGGTTTTTTAAAACTGCAATATATAACATAATTGCTTTTGATTAAGTATTACAATACGATGTGATTATTAGGAAATTCATTTCACACAACAGTGAAAATGAGCCTGTTTAAAGATGGCAAGTCAATTATCACAAGCTACAGTAATCTCTGATCCCTAGAATTAATCTGAGCTCTAAATAATTACTGAGCTTTAATCAGCTAGTGAAATGTTTTGCATTTCTCTTTGATTCTGCTTTATGAATGACTAATAAATTAATATTTCTGTACGGAAACAGAAATAAAAACTCAAAACAATTAGATAATTCCATTTTGAATTTTGCTATTGAACTGTTAAATACAACCATTAATCTTAGATCATTTTGTGAAACCTTTCTTGGGCTTTAGCTCTGAATCATGGTCATTTTATATTTTCAAGAAACTGTATAATGACGATTCTGCTGATTTGGTCATAAATTATCTTCTTTTGTCACTTTTGCTTCACAGGCCATTCTCGAATCTCCAGAAAAGCAGCTAACACTAAATGAAATCTATAACTGGTTCACACGAATGTTTGCTTATTTTCGACGCAATGCTGCCACGTGGAAGGTAAGCTTTCTCACAGGCCTGTTTAGGCTTGGATCTTACCTTTTTTCTTTTCTTTTTTTTTTTTTTTAATTAACATTTTTTTAAGCTTATTTATTTTGAGAGCGCGAGCCCGAGTCGGGGAGGGACAGAGAGAGAATCCCAAGCAGGCTGTGTGCTTTCAGCACAAGCCCAACGCCGGGCTCGATCCCACAAACCATGAGATCATGACCTGAGCCCTGATCAAGAGTCCCACGCTTAACCGAGTAAGCCAATCAGGCGCCCTGGAACTTTCCATTTATAAACGACTTTGTTGTAAGATACATGAGTATTGTTTTCATGCACACAGAGTCAGAGTTATGGGAGTATTTTAGTGAGCGGATAGTTTATTGGGATTTAAATGCTGGGACAGAAGACTCCTATTACATTGGCATCAGATTTTGGATGGACCAGCCAGTAAAACCATTTCTATCTGATTGTTACTGTGTAAGGGAAAAAGAATAGAGGACACTGTTGGCCCAATGTTGAGGGTGTCCTGTTATTTAAACAAACCTCATGCTTTTCAGTCTTAAGCCTCCACCAGAATTTGCTGAGATACACAGCTTCTTTTTTTTTTTTTTTAACCTGGGGAACTAAGACAGACTTCACATAACCTTAACAGGTTTGATTCAGAAAAACAAACAAACAAACAAAAATTTTTAAAAAGCTCCTTACTGTAATTAGTAGAGAAAGCTACACAATCTAAGTAGTAGCACTATATATAGGAGTCAATACAGGAAAGCAAAATACATTATTAAGGTTTTGGATTTAGTTCCTTTTTTTTTCTTTTTTGCATCAAACTATTAATCAGAGATTCATAGATACTCTGAAAAATTGTGTACCTTCACTCTAACACCAAACATCTGTTTGCTATAAAACAAATCAAATTCCTCAGCTCCACGGGGAATGCCCTAACCAGGCTGGAGGGTCACATGACATACCTCATTTCTAGTTGGGTCATTTTCTGCTGTATTCAATGAAGCCCTCACAAATTTTTGAATTTTACCTCTCAATTTCTTGATTTAAATGTTCCTGCTATAGAAGAGGGTCAGTCCCATGTCACAATTTTTTTGCTCTTTTACTACCTAGAATTCTCAGAATCCCCCAATTCCACCACAGTTTGGAACATTTAAAATGCACATATCTTAGGATACTGTACGTCCTCATAAATATGATAGGGATTCGTGTTAGGGTGCAAAGGAAATTCGCTTTGCTACTTTTTAAATTTTAGATAGGACAAAAACAAAAACAGAAAACACATTTCCTCTGTTATGTTCTTGGTAAATTAGCATTTTAAAAGAAAATGAATATAACCATAGAATTAATTTATCAACCTTACCCAGCCCTGCATATCTATTATGGCTTGAAGTGTCCTTTTTCATTCCATTAAAACACTTGGGTGCTGAAGGAGACCTCTGTTCAAGATCTTACCCTTTCTTCCTCAGCCTCCTTTAGGGGATAAAATCCCGAGTATCTTTAGCTATGAATGCTTTCAAAATACAGGAAGCATAAGCATGAAGCAGACATTTTCTTCAAATTGCCTTTTTTAAATAGCAAATGATCAAATTTAAAAATAATTACTAGTTGTGAATATGAAATTTAGGCTCAGATCTACAGCTTTAACTTTTTCATTTTTGCAAACTGCAGGAAAAAGTGCCATCAGTATGAACAATCCTAGATAAAGTACCACATGATTCATCTTATTTGTATTGTAATCTTAAAAGATGAAATGCCCAGTTTAAATTGTGACTGAAAGGGGCTTACTCATCTTTTTGGGAAACTGGATTTCTGGATATTTTTGCAGAGCTGTACAGTCTTGGAAAACAAACCTTAAGTTTGAGTTTATATCATACATGGCTATATGCTTGAGACAGATCAATAGCAATCCTTGTGGCAGATGTGGTTTCTTTAGATCTTTTGCAGGGCTAAACATTTCGATGCTTATTTTAAAATATTAGACAATGATAAGGTTGAGGGGAAATGTTGATTTTTTTTCCCCCAATTATGTCTTCAGTGTGTATACATGATCTGTCTGGGATTTTTAAAAAGAAAACTTGGGTTTATTTTAAATCTCCTTAGTATTATTGTTTTAGGAGGTAAGAGGAGATCCTTAGTATCCCTCTCCTGTGCCTTAATACAGTATAAAAAAGAAAAAGTTTCTTGAAAGAGGAGACTACAATTACAAGTATACTTGAGAGGACAGATTTTTTCCCATATAACATGAGATAAAATTTCAGCAATTTTTCTTTTGTTGTTACGCAAACCTATCCCACCGATTAGAACCGGAAGTGTCCTTCCATAATCAGCTGGATGTTTTGAACCTCCCCCCATTATGCTGGCATTGCTCAAAAACTCTGAGACTTTATCCCGTGGATTCCCCTTGTGAGTAGTTGATGACTTAGCTGTGAAAGAAAACTTGTCTCCTTATCTTTGAATCTGCCGTAACGAAAAAGAAAAATCCTCACTATCTAGTTGGACCCCTCACAGAGTCACCAGTGGTGATTACCTACGCCTTGAAACACTTCTCCGTATGTTTGGAGAGGAAGTACTGTGGGTAGCACCAGAGGCGGCATGCAGGACGTTTGAGCAACGGCAGCATCATTGGAAGGGAGTGGCGGTACTACGAGGCAGGGGAGATGGGATTTCTGCGTCCCCTCTTCACGCCACAGTGGTCACCCCGCTTCTTCCCTGTAGAAAGAAAGTTTTGAGTAAATGACATGGGTCTTTCTGCAATGTCCTCTTGTCTCACTTTGAGTCTAAGTCACTAAGTTCAACCAAGAAGGTTACAGACATGAAGCTGTGCTTCCTGCTGGCCCCATTACGGGTTGTGCATTTCAAAGGAAAGATGAGCTGTGGAGTTGAGATCCTCCTTTCTGGTGGAATTCAGATGTCAAGGGTCTGTCTCAGTTAAGAATGCTCTTAGAAGTGACTTTCAACCTTAAGAAAGAAACACGGTGGGGGGAATATAGAAATATGTATCTTTAGGAACCGTCAGCTTCAGCAGTATTCTCTTTTTGCCATTGAGAGTTTGACTCAAGTCTTCCTCTGGCGTTTTCTGTTAATTAAGATAATTGCCCCTAGCAAGGGCCAAGTTTGTATATATTAGGGAAGGTAAGACATAGTTTGATGATGGATACTGATGCATTGGGGCTCATGTCATTCCCTTATCCTGTCACCCCCATGAGCCAATGCTCTCAATGGCAAAATCCAATTGAGATAAATCTGACAAAACCCACAGAAGGTACTAAAGCCAAAATATTGAAGAACAAAAAAGAACCAGGACGAAACGTATTCAACAATATTATCACCTTGCACGATTTTTTTTTCCAATACCCTTTTTTACGGGAGAGAAGTGGGCTTAAAGGGGACAGTTTTATGCTTTTACATGTTTCTTTATTTTGAAGTGACATTAACAATATTTTCAGATTTTTACTGTGAAACCTATTTTGGGCTGATATGCATATTAACTATTTCTTCTGGTTCACTACTACCAGAGACTAAATTTAAATGCCAAAGTATAATTAAGTGGTAATTTTGGTGTTTTTTTTCTTTTTTTTTTTTTTTTATTTCTCCTTTTGGAAAAGGCATCCTTCACCACAAGAAGGTCGTCCATGGGGGTGGTAGCTACAGGTCTTGGGGACGGTTTTACAAATGCGGACTGTGAGGCTGAATGTACTGCTGTTTTTGGAGTCTTTTCTTATAGAAAATGTAAATGTTCTCTCTTTTATACTTGCTGCAGAATGCAGTGCGTCATAATCTTAGTCTTCACAAGTGTTTTGTGCGAGTAGAAAACGTTAAAGGGGCAGTATGGACAGTGGATGAAGTAGAATTCCAAAAACGAAGGCCACAAAAGATCAGTGGGTACGTCCACCATGTTTGAACTTCTTAGCCTAGCTCGGATTGTGCTAACAAGTGCAAAGTAGAGGCTTTTGGCTGCTAGATGGTGTTAGACCAAAGAACTGGTTCCACGTTGTCTCAATTAAGGGAAGCAAAAAAGCATTTCATCCCTCCTGTTTTGTATACCCACCAGTCCCCCCGCCCTGCTTGCCGGTCTTTGTTACATCACACGCTAGTAGCTTTTAGGTGGCAATGCATATTAACCCTCACAAACCATTGGCTTATGCTTATTGCATTTTATTTTCTTTTTCCTGTTCCCTGTATTGGATGTCTGTTCTGCCCCCCCAACCCCGTCTCCTTTTGTTGCCACTTCATCTCCTTTGCTGCTGCTCCTATCCCAGGGTGCCATTCGCACCAACCTCTCACTGCATAAGTGCTTTATCAGAGTAGAGGATGAGTTTGGGTCCTTTTGGACAGTTGATGATGAAGAGTTTAAACGTGGCCGCCATATTCAACGAGGCCGTCCTCGCAAATACTGCCCCGATGAAAACTTTGACGAGCTTGTCGCACAGTAAGAGCCTTTACTTGCTTTTGTTTTTTTTTTCTGCTGTTGCTTTGGCTTTGCATGGTTGACTCATCCCATGTAGTTTTGCATTTCACCAAGTAGCGGTGCCACGGCTTTCTGCAATGGAACTAAATTGTGTGATTTGTACATGTATTTCTCGTTTCTCTTTGGAACACCAGTGCCTTGAATAATGCTTTTTTGACGTCTTTAATGCAAACAAATATTGGTTGTATTTTGATTCAGCAGCTTACAGGGACCCTTTAAACCCAAATACTGTGGCGTGAAAGTCATTCCTCCAAGTAAAAAAAGGCAGCTTTTATTTAGAGTTCAAATATGTCTTTAACTGGGTAAATTTCTTGTTACTTGCTCATTCAGTGTAATAATGTAACTGAAGTGAAATGAATCATTAGAAATCAATAACAGCAAATACACTTCCTTTAAAGGCCAGTCATAAATCTGGGTGACTTCCTACTGGAAGCCACACTTTCCCTTCAGGGTGTCCTGATACTCAGCTAGAGATTTTTTTCCAATGGCCTCTTGTCTTCCTTTGATGAAAGGACGACACGGCATGACCTATCAAGAAAGAGTTCGTCCCAGCCTCCGTCCTTACTTAGGAACAATCCTTCCCTGTCCTTCTGTCCATCTTCGTTTAGCACTAAATGTGCCTGGGAGGGAGATCATGCCCTTCCTCCTGTGGTTGATCTGGAGTTCAAGTCATGGAGAGGATTAAGAGTCAAGATTCTTCTCCCCAACTCCCAGCTCACTGGCCTCCCCTAGCCCGATGCCCCAGAGCTTCTGCCTTTCTTTGGCACTCATGGCAGCTACTAAAACTTGGTAGAGAGCGGTCCATATTTGGTGAAAAAAAATTCACCAGTGGAGGGGCTGGTCTAACTTAAGCCAGAATCGTGCACCCAGGTTCCCGGAAGCGCAAAGTCCTATCCAGAGGTGTTCACGTACACCGGCCCCATACTAAAGCCAGGGGGCTGGGGACAAGACCTACCTTCTCTTGGGTTTTGTTAATGGGGGAAATTTCTGATTTAGAAGGATACCAGCTAGTGTAAGATCAAACTTAGCTAGGAACTCAGGGGAGGATTGCATTTAACTTTGAGTTTTTATCTTTTTCTTATGCAGTAACCCTTCCCTTATTAAAAACATGCAAAGCAGCCACGCCTACTGCACACCTCTCAATGCAGCTTTACAGGTAAGATTAATGGTTGTCCCGAATATGCGGCAGAGGCCCGTGTCTCCCCCACTCATTTCAAAATATATTAGCCTCGCTCTAATTAGATATTAAATTTTAATTCCGTTAAACTTTTTTCTTAAGTGCACAAAGCATCGTACTCCCTGGAGGCAAACACATTGGGCTGTTTCAGCATTAGCAGGATGCTTAGCATTTTGAATATTGTGGCAAAAAAATTAAAAGTTCACTTATTAATATTTATCAGCAGTATCATAATTTCCATCCTCTTATTTCAGAATTTCACTTGAGGCAAAAATACCACAAGTGTAATTACTCTAGCACAGCTATTAATGTGCTGGATGATAGGCCACTGGATCACATGACCTTCTATTGTTCACGGGTTTAAAGAGAAAGCAGAGCTTTTTATTTCTTCTTCTCAAGTCTATTTCTGCATCTTTAGTCCATCGCGGGGGCAGGGGAAGAGATCCAGGTTTGGTTCACTTGGTACAAGTACACGGTTTCTGTTTGAACTAGAGAGGTGTTGGGGAAAACTCTTTACGTTTCCAGCAGATTGCTCAACATTACATAATAAGCACACGGAATGTTTGTTTCCTACTGACAAACCAAGCACTCATTACATAACCAGCATAACCGGGGGATGAAGACACTGGCGTTGGGCAGGAATGAGTTTACCCCCCCCCCCAGAAACGAGTAACCAAGGCTGCCCAGCCTTCTATCTGTGGCGTTTCTCAGCGGTCCAGGTTGAGTTTGACCCTCCCTCGACTGTTCTAGAAGACGCGCCAAGGGAACCTTGCTAACTTTCAAGACATTTTCTCTAGATAGATTGGACATATATAATCCAGTGGGGCTTTATCACCCCGATGTGTCATGCCCCTTCAGAAGGCGGTAATACACAGATGCAACCATTTGCTGAGAACAAGAGTGTGACAAAGGCTCCTTGAGGGAGAAGGGGAGAGAATGAAAAATTGTTGAGATACTTGATGTTACACGAACAGAGTGCAGCGCAGAGGAGACCAGGACGGACACCCCGTTGTCACTACTCACTGCATAGATGTTTACTGAGCCCCTAACCTGCTCACAGCTCCCGACATTAGATGATACACCATTAACGTGGTTTCCTTTCAGAGGCAAATTCACTGAACTTAGCTTTTCAGTAATTATATTTATTTATTTTTAGCCCGAACCAACTTTACTAGGAGGAACTACTTTCTGAGTTTCTGTTAATTACTTGTAGTTTACACAGTAACTTTAGAAAAGCAAATGAGCGCACGCTTAGATGCCGCCACTGTAAATACCATTCATTAGGAACTTATTTTCCCTGGAGTCTTGTGAAGTGTGAATTTAAAGGCTGCTCTATCTGGGAGAGTATTAAGATTACAAGCACATTTTACATTCATGAGGTAGAAAGGAAAGAAAAAAAAAAACGCAGTGATCCTCTGGATTCTCTTAACTATGTGAGTAATTTGAATTAGTATGCCTTATCATGACAGACCTGTTCACGTTTCATCTCCAAAACATTGGTTTTTGGCATCCTCTGTACCCTTTCTCTACTTCCAGTGGTAGCCCCAAACTGTCCTGCACTTTTCCAAGAACACTTTGCATAATGAGGTGAGGTGAATACATTGATAAAAATTCACGATTTGACGAATGGATCTTTTTTTCCTCTGCTCTAGGAGTTTGGATCCATGGTCAGTAGACAGTCTCATGTCACTTTCTGCTGGGCACATTGAATCAGGATTCTACCAGCAGCCTTTCCTGCCCATGATTGCCCATTTACATTTTTCAAGACAAGTAAAAATAATAGTGGAACAACATCTTAAAAAGATTACTAGAGCAACATAATGCATGATATACAATATATAAAATAGGACAGCAGAATCCACTACAGAAATAAAACATTGGACGTGAGACAGATTGCATTATGCTCTGAAAAAGTGAAGTAACTAAGGGTAACCGTAAAGCTTCTTATTTATAGACTGCCTTTCCCCCGAGGATCTTAGCATGGTTCATGTTCCAGGAGCAGTGGTACCTACAGACTTCTGCCCCATTACTTGAGCACCTGAGTTCTGTTTGTTTTGTGTGTGTGTGTGTTTTTGGTTTTGTTTTTGTTTTTTTTTTTTGGCAGAGGTGTTTGATATGAAACCACATACAGTACACAGGACCATTATATGATTAAGTCCATTATAAAAATTGTAACCCACCTGCTTCCACTGAGGCATCAGCTACAAAAAACAACCACTTTGTAACACATAAGCAGTTGGTAGAAAATGTTTCTAACTGGGGGGGGTGGGGGTGGTTTGATCACTCACTCAACAAAGAACGTACAAGAAGCTCTGCATATCAGGCACCAGCTTCTCTTTGCTGCCCACTTGATCATTATCGTAAAGGTTATTAATGCTGGTTTTCTTCACTGTCTCACAACCAAGGGATCGATACAAGTGCCTGCCTTTTGGATGCCTTTCACTGCTGTGGCTGTTGGGCCTCAGCCCATATTTTAATGACCTTCACCTAGAACACTTTGAGAGCCAAGGAGAACAGATCATCTTAAGGTTGCTCTGTCCATAGGGTGACCAGCTTCTCCCACAGAGCACATTCTTACAAACATTGCAGTTTTGCCTTTACATCTCAGTTTTTGACTTGAGAAGCTGTTGCACCAGGTTCTGACTGTGTAATAGTGAAATGCTCTTGTTAGAGCTGATGGTTCCTGCAGAACTTCCATGATTAAGAGAGGCATGACCACTGAGTTGTCTCAAATAAAGGCAGTTAAGATGCTTGTCCAGCTGCAGTTTGAAAGAAAAAAACAACAACCTGGCAACTGTTGTTGATTTTTGCTCTGCCAAGAAAAAAAAAATGCTTTATTGCCATTACCAGAGATCTGTTGAAAAAAGTACTTGATGCAAATTATTTAACAAACTGTAGGAGAGCGGAGAATGTTCAGATTCACTGTTCATCAAAATAAGTTCACCACATTTGGAAATAAAAACAGGATTTCCCCCCCCCCCCCACTTTTTAAAAGAAGGCAGTTACGTAAATACAGAAGTGGAGAGAAGGGAAATCTGTGGGCTTGCAGCAAGAGGGCTTGGCTTTGAAATAGCGCCCTATTAAGTGAAGACCCATCACGGGTGCTTGTATCTAAGAAGGCATTCCTGGCTTTGCAGTTTGTACAGTTAGGGAGGCTGCAATTGTCATAATAGGCACATTCCCTGCAGCCCAGCTCTGCACCCGTTCTGTCTTCATTTTTGGCTCGCTCTCTCTCTCTAGAGCCAGGATTTCTAGAATACTTTGGACTCTTGTATCACTGGCCAATTGAAGTCACTGTGCCAGATTGTCTTGTGATTGTACTTTTTCCTCATTAGGATGGAAAACCAGGCATACTGTAGTCTGTAAGAGGACAGTTTTGATCAATCTTGGTCTAATTACACTGCCAGCTTTTGAAAGTCTGCCCTCTTTAATAAAATGAAAAGTTACTGGGTCATAATCACTACCCAAGGAAACAATATGGATACTTCAGTCCAGGGTCGTCTGTAACTGTTGGCTGCATTTTAGACTGGGTGGTCATTTTTCTCAAATGCAGCAGGATAGCAAGTGAACAGCATCCCCCCACCAGACTTCGGGATTTCTTATTTTCTCCAATTCCACACTTTTTTTTTTTTTTTTTTTTTTTTTGCTGACACTCATTTGGAGTGACAGGTATCTTTTTTTCTTTAGTCCTAAAATTCCAGGTGACCGGTCTGAGTCTGAAACATTGAGATAACTGGTCGAAGGTAACACCACGCAAACTACACTAAACAGATTCAAAAATTATTAAAACAGAAATGATGCGGGCGGGGGGGGGATAAAAATTGATTCCAATTCTATAATCTCTTCCTTTTCTCTAGGATCTAAGAGGTAAATGTTTATGGAAGTTCTCATAAGTTTGAGCTGTGCGGCCAGAATAATTGGATCAAATCTTTAATATCCAATACTGGAGTCATCAAAGTGGATAAAGAAATGAAAATTCCATTATATTTCCCTGTGATCTGGAAATATTCAGTCCCTCTTGAAGGAAGGCATCAGACAGAAAGCTCATTTTAGATAGCCTTGTCTAAACCGTGTGACTCTACCCAGCAGGGCTAAATTGAGCCTTCCCTCCCCTTGAGCGGTTTGGTCCCAGCTAGCTCTTGGAAGCCAAGCTTGGGACATGTGTCACAAGTCTTAATGTTAAAGCAGAATCCTTTCACACCTGTTCAAAACTTGCGTTTGCCGGCCACACGGTGAACGTACCCGGAAGATCCTTGAATATGCCCCTAATTAACAGCTTCCCTGTCTGTGCATATTCTGCGTCCTCATACATTTTCTCTCGGTTGCTAACAGGCTTCGATGGCTGAGAATAGTATACCTCTATACACTACCGCTTCCATGGGAAATCCCACTCTGGGCAACTTAGCCAGCGCCATACGGGAAGAGCTGAACGGGGCAATGGAGCATACCAACAGCAACGAGAGTGACAGCAGTCCGGGCAGATCCCCTATGCAAGCTGTGTGAGTACTGTCCACGCCCAGAAGGTCTCTGCATGCGATGTGCACACGAACTCTTCTCGAGCTGCTTTTTAGACCCTTTCTGTAATTTCTGCTTTCCTAGAACCTAGGTAGAAGTTGGTGCTTCTGGAAATGTTTAGCTCGGTTAGCACATAAAAGGACCATTTATACTAACGTTCCCATAAAAGCAATCAGCTTCATGCAGCCCTACAAGTGCACACGGCAATAAAATGGGTGACTCATTTGCTTTTTTTTCCCTCTGCTTGGCATCTCAGGCCATTATTTAAGCCACATTACCTTTTCCTCCTAAAATCGGTATGCGTCTCTGTGAGTTTGTTCAACTTGCCGGTGTGCCGAACCTGGCAGGGGGAGAAAGAGTGCTTGTTTACTTGGTTGTGATAGTCCGAACCGCAAACACCACGCTCAAGCTCAGTGATGACCAAGCATTAACGATGGCACAAATGAAAGGCGGCCTGATTTATAGATTGCTTTAAAATATCAAAAGGAAAATTAATAGGAGCATTATAGCAGCAGACGGCAGCATAATGAGCACCGTATAACTGAATGAAGTGATGGGCGATGGTTGTCCATGCTGAATGTGAACAGCACAGGCACTGGGCAGACCTCCCGAGAGGCTCCGATGCCTCCCGAGGAGGAAGAGCTCCCTCTCCGCTCGGGAAGGCTGCAAAGAGAAGAGACACCACGTTTTTCCAAGTGATTGGATTTGCGGGGGATGCCAGGGAGTGGCAATCTCTATCTCTTACCAAACATCTGCTAAACCGTTGCCCCCTTTAAAGGGACAAACCAATCCAGCCTTTCCAGGACTGCCAGCTCCTGGAATCGGCCCCTTGTCTACACCCTGTTTGTGAACTCCTTGACCGACATCTTATTTTAAGGTAATTTGAGTGATAGTATGACCTGGAGCGATTAGCAACAGAATGAATTGGCATCTAATGACAGCAGGAAAAAAGAAAAAAGGCTGTCTGCCAGGGAAATGGGTAGGTTTGAGGGGAGTCTGAAATTTGATTATTTAGCATTTGAATTTCATGCCCAAAGAGCTTTGAAAAGGATCTTTAAAGATGGAAATAATCGTTTTTAATTTACAGGAACCATCTCTTCACATTTAGTACACAACACTTCAAGAATGCGTTTGTCTTTCACACTGATTCTGCCACACATCACCTCTTCTAAAGCAATCTGGTGTTCCCGACTTTATTGTTATCACACTCGTGTTCGTTTTTAAATCATTGTCATGACAGGAGTGTTTACTCAGATATTAAGGAAGTTCAGAGCAAACATAAATTGGTATATAAGCCGCTTCAAGCAAGACTCATTAAAGCAAATGTATCTGAAGTTGCTGGTTGGAAGAGAGACTATTCCTCGCCATCTATCTGCACTCCAAAGGGCTGGTGGATATACATTCCTGTTACCTAGTGCAAAGGATTACTGAAGAGAGAAAGATATTTGGATCAGAGCCTCGGGCAACAGTGGAGAATGATGCTAATTTTACTGTACGAGATAAAGCCCCTCCAAAGTTCATAACTTTGAACGAACCCCAGCATTACCAGAAACCATCTATCACAAGCGGCTTAATTTTTTAACAAAATGAAGGTTTCCGTTGTTTTCTGCTGTGTTTAAGGAAACCCTGTGTACAGATGTCATGACGCACACTGTTGCTCACATCTCCCCGGTTTGCGCTGCTTGCTAAATATAATTGTGTGTTAACAGCATCGCCCTTGTGCCCGCTCCCAGTGTCACAGAATGTTACTCTTTTTGACCCTCTGTTTCCATTAAGTGAATTCTGTAATGACACAGTTTTCCTTCTTGTGCAGTATGCATTACCCGGCTATGATGCAAATGGTTTCTTAACTGTTCTAGTCTGTTGGAATAAATCAAGCTGTAAACTTTATAGCGTGGCTTAAAGAACCTTGTTAGGACCAGCAGCCCAAGCTTCGATCTAGTGTTGAAACCGAGCTCCCCGTTCTTACCCTTCCCGTGACACTCCACTACTACCCCATTTTGTTTCTCCTTTGAAACACTAGAAAGTACTCCCGTAATTATGGCTTTGGGGCATTATACTTTTATCCTGATAGGAACTAACGGAGCTACAAAGCAAAATACTCCATGCTGTGCACACACCCTCAGAACACAATGCCTCTAAACACCAGTCAGCTTTAGTTAAAAACTCTCATGTTCCCAGAGTGGCTAAACAAAGGAATTACTCAGATGTAAGAAGGGAAGTGTGTGGTTTTGCACAGTTTCCATCGGGAACTGTTTGGCAAGTAGGAGACGGAGAGAAAGGTGGGGCAGCGGGGTGACGTGCAAGATGGCGCATCCGTGCAGTTCCGATTTCCAGGAGACACGCACGTGTATGTGAAGAATAGTGTCTTAGTTTGCATCTCACCTGAAATGTATCTTGCTTGGAAATCCATTCTCTTGGATTCTCTGAAGCACCATATGCCTGTGTGACTGCATTTGCCACACTCAGGGGGGATCTGCTGGTCTGAAGAAATGTTGTGAGGCTGGATTGCATTTCTCTGGAGCTTTAAGGAGCCTTAATATCTAACTCAGTTGTGTTGTCAAGGCTGCCACACAGATCTCGTCAGTGAGCTCGCATTTGTCGGGGACGGGCTCTGCATTAGGCACTGGGGCAAGCCAGCATGCACCATAGGGTCTTAACCTGTGTCTTGGGATTGGTAAATAATCATACTTGACTTCAGCTGCAACTTTCAGGGGAAAACAAAATATTCTCTAATGTGACCTGTGTTTGGGGAGACTTACACTGTATCTGGTTTGTCTTTGTCTGTGCCTAGCAAAACAGTCGTCAGAGTCAAAAATTACAAAGCAAGAACTTCCTCAAGAATATTCTATTTCTCAGTCTTCCCACCCCCTCCCAAACTCAAATTCAGGTTTATAAACCTGAATAGATGAATAATTAAGCATAAAAGAAGGAAAAGTGAGAAAACGATGATCCAGGATACTACAGTGAACTTCAATACAGGACTTGGTAACACACAGATACATTTCTTGCCAAACGTGAATCAGTGGAGACGAGGGGGTAATTTGTGAAGTAACACTGCTATTGAATAGTGAAAATATGATACTGAAATATGAAGAAACGTTCACCGTTGTCAGTGATCCAGGAAGCGCAATTTAAAGTAACCTGAGCTTACCTTACACCTGCTAAGCAACAAAATATTTTAAAGTAACGCTTGGGCGGGGGGCGTCTGGGTGGCCCAGTCGGTTGAACGTCCGACTTCAGCTCAGGTCATGATCTTCGCAGTTTGTGGGTTAAAGCCCCGCAAAGGGCTCTTTGCTGACCACTCAGAGCCTAGAGCCTGGAGCCTGCTTCGGATTCTGTGTCTCCCTCTCTCTCTGCCCCTCCCACGCTCATGCTCTTTTTCTCAAAAATAAACAAACATTAACAAAAAAAAATTTTTTTTCTTTAAATAAAAATAAAAGTCATGCTTGGAGCTGATGAAGTTGAATCTAAATTGATACAGCCCCTTTGGAAATTAATACTATAATAAATCATAAGAACCATAAAGATGTTTTTGGCCTTTGCTCCCAGAATTTCATTCTTAGAAATTTATCCTGAGGAGGTAAATCAGCAGAAATAGGAAGATTAATGGATAAAAGTGGTTACTCTATTATTCAAAGAGCAAAAGAAAGGAGGAAAAAAAAAAGACCGTCACGAAACGCCCAGTATTAAGGACTGATGGGTCCACACGAGGGATCTCATACAGCCATAAAAATTACAACTGAAAAAGCTAGCAAAATAATCTTATTTCCATTATGTATGCACTGTGTAAAAATATTACCCCAATGGGAGAGAATAGGCAAAAACAAAAAACCTACCTTAATTTGGGATTTTGGGTGATTGTTTTCTAAAGGAGTCATCGTCACTGCACCTAATTCTTCCCAAAAGAATAGAGGGTTTCCTCCGAGGGCTGGCTTCAGAGGTATCCTGGGAGGTTTCAATGCCCTGCCATTTCCTTATTGAAGTTCCTACTGATCTGTGAACCCCATCTTCACTTTTCACGGGGGCTCTTCAATTACACAGCCATTCCTGGGCCTTACTGTACAAACACAAATAAGTAGGACCATTAAAGAAACTAAAACAAGATGGAGCACGACCCGTCAAATGGGCTGTATTACAACTTCGATAAATTTCGTTTTGCAAATCATTTTGAAGAACATGGGCACCATTTTTTTAAAAGCTATTTATCCTGACATCTACCCCCAAACCCTCTCTAGGCTGTGCTAATTTTAGAGTCAATTGGTTTTCTGAAGGTTCACATCATCAAGGGCAGTCCAAAGCACTCCTGTTTGTTTTTAAATGGTTCGAGTGGCCTTTGGGGTTTGCATACATCAATTATTTAGGAAGTCAGCCATCCCCAGTACCACCTCTTATTACTAATACTTGATAATGTCAATTAAAAAATCCTCCCTTCTGCAGCTTGTCCCAGCGATGGGACCATTTTAACTTGAATGGTTCTTTTACATATCAAAAGGCTTGCAACAGAAAGTAATTTGTATTTGCAAAGGATCGGTTGTAAATATGATTTACGAACAACATTTCTCAATTGTTATCCCCGTGGTTTCGCGTGATCCCCCGCAGTCCCCTTCAGGTGAACCCTGTGCGGGTCCATAATGAGAAAGTTGGCAGATCTCGTCACAGGCTACGGCGTCCCGGTGGCCGCTACCAGCCGGGCCTCTTGTTTTGCCTTGTTTACAGCTGACAGCGTTATTATTCTGATTGGGGCTCTGCTTTCTTATCATATTGTTGTGTTGGGCGAGCCTTTTCCTCTCCGTTTGTGTTTCCTGGCAGGGCTTTTCTCGCCTTATTGACAGTTTGTAAAAATATGCATTAATTTGGAGTTTCAAGCATGTATCATGGTGTCTCTTTGCTGTGTTTGCTTGAAGTTGATTAATGATAGAACCTCGCTTGGGGTCGGTCTCTGGAGACTTCTTTCACAGGTTCTGCATGTTAACTAGCAAAGCAGAACACACAGCAAGCCATGATTAGCCCAGCCTCCCGCACTCTGTGGTCCCCACAAAACACCATTGTAGTGCAGATTCTTATTTCACGTAATTCTTCCAAGATTGGTATTCTTCCACCCAGGATGCCCCTGCGGGGCCTGTTATCTGGTACTCAGAGTACGGTCCTCCTCGGACCAGCAGCATGGCGTGGGAGCTTGTCAGACATGCAGAGTCTCAGGCCCCATGCCACCCCTGCTGAGACACACGCGGCACTTTAACAGGAGCGCAAGGTGATCTGAGTGCGCTTTAAAGTGTGAAACGCACCCCTGCGGGAGAGGCTGGCTGCTCTGGCCAGGGACTGTTCTAGAACAGCACTGCCCCACAGGAACCTTCTGCCCTGATGGAAATTTTTCTCTCTGCCATCCAGTATGGTAGCCACGGGCCACATGGGGCCCTTGAGCACTTGGAATGTGGCACTGAGAAACGCAATTTTAAATGGCATGAAGTTTTCATTCGTTTGAATTTAAATAGCCACCACCCAGTCCTCCATCTAGGGAGGCTTTTGCTGCCCCCACCCCCAACTTGCCCTGGTCGGGAAGGGCCTTCCGTGAAGTGAATCTGTTTTCCTTTCTTCCAGGCATCCTGTGCACGTCAAAGAAGAGCCCCTCGATCCAGAGGAAGCTGAAGGGCCTCTATCCTTAGTGACAACAGCCAACCACAGTCCAGATTTTGACCACGACCGAGATTACGAAGACGAACCCGTAAATGAGGACATGGAGTGAGCGTCTCTGGGCAGGCCAACCCCAAGAACGAAGATTGGGGGGGGAAAAACACGTCAAAAGTCAGCAGTGAAATTGTTCTCCATTTGTTGTACAGTCTGGAGGATTTTCACTCCATTCGGACAACTCTGAAACGTGTTAACTCTGAGTGCCATCAAGAATCCCATTTGGGAGTATTTTTGATTTTTCTACTTTTTGTTGAAAAAAGGAATTTGTACTCTGTGCATTGGATGGACTTGTTTGGTACTTGGGATTTTCCTCTCCTAACAGTCAACATCAGTGTTGTAAATTTGCTAAACTGATTCACTTTTAGCAGCAGACTTTGAACTGCCGTCCTGCCGACGTGGGACACCGAGGACACCCAACTGAGCATGTGCGTCTAAGCTGCAGACCAAGCCTCTGCCCAGAATTCAAGGATTCCAATGGACGACCTATTTGCACAGTACTGCATGTTGATTATCACTGCCTTTACTCCTTTTTTTTTTTTTTCGTTTTTGTTTTGCTTCCAGTTGGGATGGGGAAGGCCTTTGTGTGTGTATTGGGGGGAGGGGGTTAAAAAAGTAATTATCCCAAACTTTTTAATGTATTGCTTTTTTTTTTTTTTTTTTTTTTTGCTTCTACTATACCATTTTAAGTTCTGACCTCAGGCCTCCATTTGGGCCCACGGCCTCCTGGAGGCTTAAAGTTTTCTGTACCTTGTGATGAATGTTAATAGGTGTTTTTATTATACAAAGCTGAATGTCATTTCTCGTTTGTAGTTTTCTGTCACTCATTCCATTTTCCTTCAGACATCACCACGTTTTCTCTAAAGTCAGAAAACATTCCGTTTTGGTCTTTTTCAAAAAGGTCCCAAATGCTGCACTCTCTACACATGAAGGTCCTCTCACACAGACCTGAAGTCCTGCCAGAAAGAGAATGAATGACAGAAAAAAAAAAAAAAAAGAGAGAGAGAGACACCCTAGGAACAATGCAGATTCATTCCACGAAGCAGTATTGGAGGTGGGAAGGGGGTGGTTTCAGTTTCTTTTTTGTTTTGTTTTTTGCAGCTACCATCATTGTCAGTAAATGCCACAGCATTCTGCGAGCACAAGGACACATAGGCAGCACTACCCCCCCCCCCCCCCCCCGCCCCCCAGATTCTCCTGCTAGACGGACAGTGTGGCTGTGGAAGGCTCTCCCGCGGGTAACCAAGTTGCCATGGGCCACAAGCTCTCTGATGTTAAAACCAGCCTGGGTTGCTTTGTTTGCAAAATGGCCAAAAAGCTGGCTTCCCTGAGCAACTCTGCTGAAAAGTGGTTGGCGGCGCTGAATTTAAACATCAGTCCAGACCTGCTTGGTGGCATTAATCTGTTTGAATGCAAATTAGATTTCAGATTGAATTTGTGATGGAAGTTAATGAGGACTGAGTTCAGCAAATGCTAAAGTGTTAATTTCAAACGTGCAAATTCAGTACTGCAGTTGAGTTTGTTATGCAATATTATCCCACCAAGCCAGTATCCAAAACTAACAGAAGACATCGAGGAGACGGGGGTGCATGGCGCCCCTGAGTGTTTGGAGAAAGAAACATGGCATATGCCGAACGTGACGGCCATTGGTCAGTACAACCTCAGTCCTTAGGAACCCCTCAATGCTTCCACTCTGCACCCACTTTCCTGTCACTCATTTATTTATCTAGGACCGTAGCTTTTGTTTTAGTTTGAGAGCCTTTTGGAGCTTAATTTATATTCTTTGTACCTTTTTTTCTAAAATTACCAAAGATATTACACAAAGGTAAATTATGTTCTCTGTTTTATGCTTTATCTGATGAAGCCAAATATCCTCTTATTGTTGATCAAAGGAGGCGAAAGAATTTTAGAGGCAATTGATGAGTTATAGGCTATTGCTAACCTGAGAAAGAGAACTGCTCCTTCTTCATAGAATAAATTTAGAAGACCAAGTAGGTAATGGAACCAAAGTTGTTATTTTTGTTATTTTTTTTTTTTTCTTGTTCTGTACCTCGACAGAGACCAAAATTCCTAAAGAGAGGTTATGGGGCTGCTGAAGGTGAAAATGGGGCACAGTGTTACAGGAGCGAAAGAAGGAAGGGAGTCCCATCTCAAAAACCTGAATGGATGCCACTGAAAATTAGGGGTAACCAGTAAAGGAGACAGTTAAGAAAAAATGTAAAGAAAACAAAAGCTTCTACATTGGAACTAAATCACAGGCACATTTCTAGAATACATTTTTGTTTTTGTTGTTACAGAAAGAGGTATGCCACTTTGGTTTTAAGGACCGTGCTAGGATTACTGCATGAATTATGCTTTGTCTTGGCATATATCTTCCGGGTTTTTGTTGGTTTTTTTTTTTTTAAATGTTTTCCTTTTTCCTTCCTTTTTTTCTAATTAGGCTTTGGTCAGCATTTTCCATTGAAAGGAAAAAAAAAAAAAGTAACACTCCCGTCCACTCATGAGCTTGGTACAAAAACTTCTTTGGCCATTTCTTTTGAAGCTTCACTGTGCTTTCTGTATAAAGGGCAGTCTGTGGTCACTCGAGACTTTTTTTTTTTTTTTTTTAACTTTTCCAGGCAGCTTCATGATGTGCAGGCAGTAGCCAGACAGGGTCATGGGAAGGGGGCCCTGTGCTTCTAAACTGAGTGGTTGCTGGTTCGTTTGGTATTCAAAAGAGGATAAAAATCTGGTAGATTAGTTCATTCTCAGCATGTGTAGCTAGACATGAGTAAAGATAACAGCATGAGAAACTGTTAGTACGCATACCTCAGTTCAAACCTTTAGGGAATGATGAAAATAAAAAAAAATACATTTCACTCAGTTGCACTTAGTCGTATGTCTTGCATGCTTAGTCTAAAGACTGTAGCAAAAAAAAAAAAAAAAAGAAAGAAAAATTAGATTTTACATATCTTTGCAGGTCTCACAACCCTGCAGAAGAACCAATTGAAAAAAAAATTCTCAGGCTTTACAGCAAGCAAACTTCACTATGATTTTTACAATTCTGATTCTGTATCCCTTGGGGGGGGGGGTTATTCCAGTCGCTTCTTTAGGATGGGGTTTATTATGTTGTACATATATTCCAATGTGTCTTGTGTGAATCTTTGTCTTTTTTGGGGGAGGGCAGAGGGCAGTTCTTTTTTTAGATATTGTTCCTAAAAAGGAATAAATGCATACACCTGTTTGTCAAAACACCTTTGCTTTTTGTGCAACTGCTTTATATTAACGATACTAAAAAAAAAAAATAGCTTTGGGAAAAAACTACTGTATGTAATGGAATTGCAGAATTTGCTGCACATGTATTTTATTTAGTTATCCTTGCTTTAAGAATATTGGATGACATTTCCTGACATGTGGGAGGGAGAAATTCCCTAACCTTTTTTTTTTTCCTTTTAAATTGTAACATAGTTGACAGATTTTTTTTTTCTGTTCTCATTGATCAGAGCATTTTGTACAGATTCGTGTGTGTGTGCGTGCGCGTGTGTGTTAATCTGTTTTTTGATACATTCCTATCCCTTGTGTTTATCCCACCACTGCCTTCCTGGCTATCTTAAACAAGTTCATACATTTGAAAAGAGAAAAAAAAATGCTGTTTAAAAAAATGTTTTCTCCTGCTGCAGTAAATATTTTGCATGATGAAATTCCAGGGTCACACTTTCAAAGTTTATCAGTGAAGTAGTGATTAATAATGGGGAGTTGTCAAAGCTATTGAACTTTTTTGTATAAAAAAAAAAAAAAAACTTTACAAGGTGCCAAGATGTAAAGACAATTTGTTACTTTTCCTTTTCCTTTTTTTTTTTTTTCTCCAAAGAAAAGCGTACATTAGGGAGACAGTCCCTTGTATCAGGCAAATGCACTGTCAGGAATGAGAATCCATCCTACTTGTCCCTAGAGTCTGTCCTTGTGAGACAAGTGACGCTGCCCGCGTTGAAAACCAGCAGTGAAATGAAATACCAAGGCTTCTGTACACGAAGAGTGACCGCCAACCTTGCCACCCTCGGACAGCGCTAACATTACAGCCAGCATTCCGTCAGACCTAGGAAAGAATACCTTGGATTCTTCACCCAAAATCTGATTGATGTAAATCACTAGCTATTTTATTGTGGGGGAAAAAAAAAAAGTTAAAAAAATATCTCCTCTCCTTTCCACATTCCAGCTGAGCTCCGTTTCCAAGGGTACAAAGAAGAACATGCTTGTAAGGATTTTGAATCTTTTGGGTACCTGTTGGTTAATGGTATATATACCCTCTTGATATTTTGGATGTTTTTGAATGTTGGTTTCGCTTTTTTATCCTGAGAATGAGACTTAAAATTCTAAAGGCATTTTATGGGGCCGGTGTAGTTCCCATGATCTCTGCTACCCAGAAGCCTTGATGAAGATGGTCTAGTCCGGACTATGAGCACGGTGCTTCGTGGATATGTGCTGCCAGTAACAAGAATTTTTTTTTTTTTCTGTTTTGTTTTGTTTTGATAAGGCATAAAAGAAACTCATTCCTTGACATCAACTGTAATTCCATCATTCCGTGTCTGTGGATACAGACAATAAAAAAAAAAAAAATGTTGTGTAGTCAGTACTCATGACTGACATTATAGCATTCTCAAATGCAATAAAAATGCTGTTTGTTCACACTGGTAGTAAAAAGTCGCCACAGCCTAAGTTTCTTTCCCCTTCTGACCTGCTGATACTGTATGTTAGGCATCTGCCTTAGGTTTATCACCAGCTGCTTGCAACACAGAATTAAAATCAATCTTAACTAAAAGCTTTCATCATCACAGAGGGCTGAAGCTCTCATCCTCAGGGTTTCAAAGTCCCGAGTTTCCACTTAGAGAACTGGAAAAAAACAAAAGCGATAGAAGCTACCTTTTCTCCCGAGGAAGTGCACCCTTATTTTTCTTCATCAAATTTTATCCAGAAAAAAAAAAAAAACCCACAAAATGTTTAATAACTAGCATTAAGAGCAAACTAAAATTTCACAGGAAAGCAATTTCATGAATAATTCATTAAAATTTCACATCTGCAAGATTAGTCATCCAAATAAAATGCTAATGTCAAAAACATGCACCGTCTATAATATTCTCATCAAGAAATCTTTTTGCATATAATGATAAATGCTTAGATTAGAACAAATGATTTTATAAAAATATTCTATCAAAAGTATGCTAGATAACCACATCCACTACAGCAAACAGTGAAGCACGAGGAACTAAATATTCCAGAAACACCATCTTGATTTCAAGATTTGTGTCACCGCATAGCTTGATAAAAACAAAAAAACAAAAAACCTGCTATTTGTCTTTTAAATTATTATGTCGTGTGTATTCTAAGGATCGATGAGATGGGGCATCATCTTTCAGTAAAAATTAAATTGGTATATTGAAAACAGCACTTGAAGTGGCCAAACCGTAGTAACATAAAACCCTTCTGGATGTAATTCAGAGCGTAGCACAAGCCAAAAGAGGACTTGAAAATTAACCAAGCTGCTGTTCGGCCAAACACCGGCTGCCGGTGAGGAACACGTAAACGTGCTTTCCGAGCATTGTTTTGAAAAGCCCGTCTTAGGGGGAAAAAAATTTTTTTAATATAGGTTTTGCTATTAAGTTGCAAAGTAGTGTCCTCTTTTCATTAACAGTTATGCTACAGTCTAGAAGCCCTCTAGTCTGATAATTAATAAAACATTTGAACCCTTAATTCTCATCTAGCTGCTAAGAATATAATATTAGGGTTAATTGAAATTCCTTTAAATGCCAGGCTTACACATAAATACTGCTTACAGCATATGCAGTTGGTAAAATTAAATATGTACACATATTTGAATAAGCTGAAGGACCCAAACCAAGTACGACCATGCGTTAGTGAAGGCTGTATGCACAGTCCCTTTTTAGTTGTATTTCTGGAATTCTTCTGAAGCAGGAACATGCTCTTTTGCTCATTCATTTAAAGCTTGTTGCTCAGAGAAATGAGGCAGGAAACCCAAAATACTGGTTCGTTTAAATGGAGGCCTTTATATATTAAGAGCCTTGAGTCTTAGACTAATTTCACACCAACACAAACAGCTACAATATACTAACTCCCCATGTCCCCGTCCTCCACTCCCCCCCCCCCATCAAAAAGACCAAAACAAAGTATAATTAGTCATTCTTGACTTACTAGATTTTGCGTTCTTTGATATTACATATTTACGTAGAGGGTAGTAATCATGATTTGTCTTTCATCTTCATTGTAGTAGAGTCAAATAAAAGTATTCTTTATTAAAGTGAAGTTGGGTCTCAAAACCTTCATTTAAGGCATTGACTGATTGATGAAAGGTTTAAGACAGAATTCACATTGGAGGGAAATTAAATTACCTACAAAAACACTGGTTTAACTGGGACAATATTTGGATTAGAAAGCCATCACTCTAGATATAACTTACTTTTATTTATTTTTAAACAGTATTTTATTTAAAAAACAAACAAACCCTATGTCGTCTTATTTCCACTCTGATTGCAAAATGACATTCGATGCTTAATACTGTGTATATATATATGTGTGTGTAGATATATATATATATATATATATATATATATATATATATATATATTCAAAATGGTCAGTGTTCCTTTTTTTTTTTTCTTTTTTTTTTTTTTTTTCTTTTGGCTTCTACCAAGAATATAGGGGATGGGAAAAAGACAAGCTTCCAAGTTATAATGTTAATTTGAAGGTAACCGGCCTTTCAAGAATTAATTTCAGCCAAAGCAATAATCATTATTTACCAGCTTGTGACATTTTTATCACTCATCATATTAGCAAATTTCCATTGAAAATGCTAAAATGGTTCGTCATAAGGCCGGTAACTGCTCTGGCTGTAAAAATGACCAACACAAGTGCCGGTACTCAAACATTAAATTATACTGTAATTAATAAAGACAGTTAAACTGTCTACTAGCAACAGCAATTTAGGTAACCACATTTGATCGGCTATAAATTGTAACTACATTAAAATTCCAGAAATATTAGCAATATGGATTACTTGATGGAAGTCAGTGCAGATCACCAACTGCCACCCCCCCCCCCTTCTTTTTTTTTAAACAACGGAAGCTCGGGTCAGGTTGACCACAAATCCGTGGGCGAAGATCAGGCCTTAGCACTTTTCATCTTGTGAAACAAGCAATTACAAATAGTTGCATCGATTTGTTAAAAAGCTTTAGGTGACATAAATTGTTTCCTGTTTAGCTTATTGCCCTGATACATAAATGTCACCAAGTCCAGTATTAATTAGGGCCGTGGAGGAACACGGGGTGCCTTCCAATGAAGGTTTTGTCAGTCGTTCGGTGAACGTTCTGGAGAGCTGCTCTCTCCCTGAATCATTTCTCATGAGTGGCAGAGAGAGAGAGGAAAGGAAAATGATTTTGTCATGTGAAGTCTTTAAGACCAGCTTGATTTTTGGTTTTGAACTATAGGACAGGATTTCAGCCTTGCTTTATTGCCATCTGACAGAAAAGCACCACATTTTTAAAATATCTTTTAAATAGAATAATATTTACAAGGCATTTCAGCCCCTGAAAAGCTAACACTTCTCCCTTCTGAATATATAGTACTATATGTGTTTCCTTGGGTTGCTATTTCCACACTTAAAATACAATTTTAAATGGCTTGTGCGTGTTATTGACTTAACATAAATCAAATGTATCATATATACTTTCTTTAGGTTGGCAAGCCACTTAGAAAAATACGTTAGATTCTGGGAGGAAAAAAAAGTCTGGAGAAAATTTATTAAATAGAAGTTTTTACTGTAATAGAATATTAACGTAAGCCAATGCTCATTTGCCATTAAGCTGATCCTTTTTTAACATACACATGCTTTTTATTATTTTGCACTCAAGCAAAAATTCCACATTCAAAGACTTTCCATCCAGTCGGGAATGTCTCTGGCAGGAAACACATAAGAAATCCTGACCTCCAGAAAGACAGCAGACCTCGTCCATGCTGAGCATGAGCCCCACTAGGCAACAAAGGGAAACCCATTCCTAAAACACAAGGCACGAGCTAGTCAACAGTGTGGAATTGGGAGAAACAATTATTCCTGAAATCCTTCCTCACTGCTACTCCACCAGCGCACAGATGAAAATGTTTGATTTGCAACATAAAAGATTCATTAATTACCACTTGAATATTTAAAGCTATTTTGCAGTCTAACAGAGATAGATAAAGCAGTGAATTAAAACCTCTAATAAAATTGTAAAAATATTTCGGTAAGTTTACTCGTGTTATGATTTAGGGAAAGATTCGAGCATTCTCACGGAATAGAATCTTAGCAGTTTTCAAGTGTGTATTTGAAGGAAGGAGCTAAGTGTTCTGGGAATAATTTGTTTCTCACTTTCAAATGTTTACTAATACTTTATTTTCAAATCAAGCTTGCTACTTTAGGACTCTATGGATGGGGGAAAAAATTGGCTCAGCAAGTCGCAGCATTGTATGTCTGATCCAGAAATTGAAATCCTTTCAGAAGTACTTCGCATCCAAGTGGCGGTTTCCTACCCACAAAATGCACCAAGTCTAAAACATCCAAACCCGAGAACATACCGTAACAGTCCCTCCCAGGCATGGGATTTATCTACCTACGACCCAGTATAGCATGTCAGTGTTTGGATCCTGGGACGCTTGAAGGAGACCACACGAAGCACACTCTTTGAATCGAATGCTAGAGAATCCAAATGCCCGATTACCATCTCAGCCCTGACTATCACAACCTGATTGACCTTGACAAGTCACTTCCTCTCTCTGGTCCCGTGCTTCCTCTTTCTGTCAATTGAGGACATTTAACTACATGACAAAAAGGGTTCCTTCTGATTTTAAAATTCTCACCATTTAATAACATGTTCCCCTTGGGGACTTCTCTTGATGAAATCTATGGTCTCAGCCCAAAAGGGTTCGTGTGGGACTCCATATTTCACCAATATTGTAATAATCGTCTACTTGAACTCTGCCTGGTAACATGCCCCGTTAGGAACACATCTCACTAGCAGGCATGCATGCTTCTAGCCATCCATCTACCCACAAAGAAACATTAAATGACTTGCTCACACTCGACCCTGGATGTACAACTGGAACTCAGACAAACACAGCCTTGGCCTCCCAGTACCCAACGGTTCACTGGGAAGAGAGCTCTTGAACGTTCAGGGTGCCCTGCAATGCAGTAAGTGCTAAGGAGGAGGGAAGGGCAGGAGTATTTAGGAACACCACGGAATCGTGCCGGGGGCGATCAGGGAAGCATCCCAGAGCACGTTTAACGGGAACCCAAAGGATGAAGGAGAGCATGCCAGCGCAGAAGGAGGAGGAGAAAGTTCTAAGCAGAGGCAATAAAGCTGGGATGTCAGCGGCATGGGACTTCCCGGCAGAGTTAGCAAGAAAGGTATAGAAGGACACGAAATAAAGTCATCCCTGCAGTCCCCCTGTACCAAGCATATGGCAACATCGTAATTCTAATGCTTATTAACAGATCTGAGTGCTGTACACAGTCCAGCTTGACAAGACCTGGGGACGTGGTGCAAAATCAGTTTCACACTCAGGTGAGCAAATGGCTTCTCCCCACCCTCCCCCCCACCCCCTTTCCCAGCCACATTGGCCACACCGTGCATTTCCTGGGCACCAACCCCACTCTGCCTCCAGGCTCAGTGTTTCTATTCCCATCATGGTGGACCTTCTTTTCCTGGATCACATCCTCTCTCCTTCAAAGGCCACAACAAAGAGGGCTTTCCTGACCACGCACTGTAAATGGTACCCTAAGTGCCCACTCTAGCCTCTACATTCCACATCCCCTTGCCCACTTGATTGTTCCCATCGTGCTTAGCACCTCTCAACATGATATATTCATTTGTGTCTTTTCTTATGGCACATCTCCCTCCAACTGCAAGGGCAGAAACACTCCCTGTATGGTTCGTTGCTGTCCTCCACCCTCCAGCATGAGGACCACGGATAGACGCTCTCATCTGCTGAGTGAAGGAAACAATGTCACACTACTGGGAAGGCTACAGGTGGCACGAACCCCTGCAGTCACATTCCACAACCTGCCATGTAAAGCCGCCTATGAATCTCAAGGCCCACCGAACCAAGGGTCGCTTCAAAGACTGTCACACCAAACCTGCAAGGTGGCAAGGGTCACTGACAGGTTGCACATGAGGACACTGAGGTTTCCTCAGTAACCCACTCCGGGTCCCATGGGGAAGGCTCTGCAGGGTCAGCATTTGGGTCCATGGTTTCCTCTGCAGCCCATCTGTGAGTGCTGGCCATGCTCCCTACCTCCAAAGAGCCTCTCAGCAAAAGGAAGGTCTCACAGAAAGGTAGCAAATATGATCCCATGATTTTAAAGCTCTAGGCTTCAAAAGAGAATCACTGATGTTCATTTTGAGGATATTACAAAGTTGTCAGATAATAGAGAGGAAACCATTTACATGTGAATCCCATACCGGTGGTGCCCACTATTAGACACAATGGCAGGAGAACAATGCCTGAGGGGGGAACAAAGACTCTGAATCTCCTATGCATCATGGGGTCTTTCTGACTTGCCTCACCTCAAAGAGGACTATTTCTGTGGACCCCCTGCTCCTGTCAACAGCCCTACTCCCTCCTTGGGTCTTTCTTATGAGGTCCATTAAAAATCTTTCTGAAAGATAATCGCCTCTATATCTAGAATCCCACACCAGTGTGTCTGGAGAAGATGGTAGAGCAACAGTGAGCTCCTTGAGGACAAGGTTCAGAGCTCTGTCTTGTTGCTTGTAGGACCAATCTGAAGGCACCTGGTGGGAATGAGGCCGGAAGCTGGAGCACATAGGCCTGGAAGTAGAGTCTGATACATGGGGTTTCAGCATCCCTGCCTTCCTGATGCCTGTACGACATTGGGCGAGTTACTTAAACCTCTCTGAGCTTTAGTGAAAATTTTCACATTATGGGACAGTTACCATGACTAAGCAAGATAGTGTATTACATAACAAATAAGCCACTGAATGGATTCTTAGTAAATGGGATACTGTTGAGAAAAAACTGATCCCAGGCCCATCCTCCTGTCTTTGACACTCCAGCTGGGGGCCAGGATTGTGTCAAATAACTTCAAACAGAAACAGAAAATTCCACATGTTACAAGAATGTGTAACACAGAGAGAGATATGCTTTGGAGAGAAGGGCTCGGGGAACAGGTCTACAAAGACAAGAGGCTGAGTTAAGACCTAAAAGATGACTATGAATCAGCTAGGTGGACTTTTCAAGACCGAATTCACCAGCATTCGTTTCCATTCTTCAAGTATAGCGCCCTCATTTTTCTTTGGAGGGGACGCCCCTTCCCACCCCGTCAATGATAGTTCAGCAACACCAGCATCTTCAACCTCCGCACTCAGTGCGCATTCCCAGACTTCCATTAAGACTACTGAGAGAAATACTTTTCCTGAAGGTCTTATTGACTGGCTAGGACATCAGCCTAGAGCTATGAGTGGCTACTTTTGCTGTGAAAAAGGTCCATCTAAAGAATAGAAAGAAAAAAAAAACAGAAACAAAAGAGAAAGAGGTGGAAGCTCAGAATAATACTGACAGCTGAAACGGAGACCAAGATGGGAATCCAAGAAGGGACCTAAAATCCAAAACTGGGAATAAGAATTAGAGATATACTGATACCTCATTTGAGCTCCTGGATCTAGCCATGCCCGAAGGTAGAGATAAACTCCTGGATTTCCTATCATTTGAGCCAGTAAATTTTCTTGTATATGCCAGCATGAGGTGGCTTTCTGTCTTTGGTACTCAAATAGCCCTACTGAGTGTACTACAGGGTGGGGGAGGGGGGACTTCGGAGAGAGAACAGCATGTGTGAAGTCCCTAGGGTAGAAAAGAGCATTCCAAGTTCAAGAATCTGTAAGATCTGTACGTCTGAAGCTGCCAAGTGTGGGGCAACGTATAGGCGAGATGGTGCTCAAGACAGAAGCAGGGGCTGGACAAATCGTTGTCGTGGCTTCGTGAGAGTCATGTGACATGTCAAAGACATGTTCTAAACTCTTCTGTCATCTCGCAGGTAAAATTAGGACTCCAAGCCACTCTGGCATTAGAGAGAAAAATGGCATCTCCCTGGGGCTAGAAGAGAGGCAAAATTAGAGTTTTGTGTTTCCACCGAGCCCAGTGTAATCGAAGATGCCAAAAAGGGATGGTTTCTCCAGGTCATTGGAAAATGACTTGGGTAAGTTTTATAGCATTTGTCTCATTTTTTTGATCAAAGGAAATTTGCCTTCAGGCTTGACTGCATGCAAGTCTCAAATGCAGAAATCACAGCTAAACAGAGAGAGGGGGTCACTAACATTGAACCCAGCTTTCCCCAACTGGGGATGTTTCCAAACATGTGTTCCTAGGCTTGAATAGGCCTGTCGCTTAAGAGGAGGAAAGATACTCAAGAAGAGACCAAGATGAGACACATCAAGAATTGGACTCAAAGGGCGGACTTTCCTCCCTCCCACTCCAAACCCTGCATCTCCCTGCGTAGAAACCTCATGCCTTCGTAGCAGAGGAAGGTTGCTGCAGCTGCAACACGGCTGGCACACAGCTGTATGGTAGAGTCACTGTTTCTGCTCAACGTCCAATTCGGACTACCTGCTGTCCGTGGCATACCAGCTGCTCAATATTTTGATTATGAGGCTTGTTTTCCTCTGTGCGGTACGGAAGCTGACCACAGGCGGTGCTCTATCTGTGAACCCTGAATGAATGTCCCCGGCTCTCACCACTGGAGAAATCTAGGGCAAGACACTGAACGACCCAACTTGGATCATCCCCTCATCTCCCAGCCAATCAGGATGACCAACGGCAGGAGGGACATCCTCTAACGGGCCAAGTGTGTGAGATACATGTTCGCCAGACCCACCAGAATCATAGGGGATAGGGTACAACTATTTTATCTTGAAATGAAACAAAACAAAACAAAACAAAACAAAACAAAACAAAACAAAACAAAACGAAGAACAGTTGGGCTGGAAAGCCAAAACAACAACTGTCCACTACCCCTACTAGTGTTGAGTGTTGTGTTGAGCTCATAGCAATCAAAGACATACTTCCCAGCCCTGAAGTTGCTTATAATCTAGTCACACCTCCGAGACAGACCATTTATTTAACAAGCAGTTTTACTGAGTGCCTATAGGCTCTGGGAATTCAACAGTAAAACAAAGCAGAAGGGGCACCTGGGTGGCTCACTCGATTAAAGGTCCGACTTCATCTCAGGTCATGATCTCACGGTTCACGAGTTTGAGCCCCGCGTTGGGCTCTGTGCTGACAGCTCAGAGACTGGAGCCTGCTTCAGATTCTGTATTTCCGTCTCTCTCTGCCCCTCCCCTGCTCACGCTCTATCAGGGGGAAAAGAAAAAAAAGCAGAAAATAACCCCTGCCACCTCAAGTTTCCTTTCCAGAAAGGGGAAACAGACAATCATAGGTTTTACAGTGATAAGTGGTTGCCAGAAAAAGCAAGAAGCTCAATGGGAAAGAAAGGACCAGGGAGAGGGCTAGTGGGATAGTGGCCATAGTAAAGACCCCAATCAAAGGTAAGATTTGAATAAATATCTCTAAGAAGCAAGCCAAGGAGTTATTCAGGAGAAAATCAATCTAGCTAGAAGGAAGAGAAAAGGCAAAGGCTCTGAGGCTGGAACATAGAGAGTCAGAAAGAGGGTCATAAGAAACAAGGATAGAAAAGTAATGGGCAGCAGATGATTATATGTACCAATGGCCTCATTATGAGGACATTCGCTTTTCTTCTGAGATGGAAGCCAGCGGAGGTTATGAGCATAAACATGGCAGCCAATGACTTGGGTTTAAAAGGATTCTTTTGACTGCTGCACGGCAAATGCGGGGAAGCAAATATAGAAGCAGAGGGCTCCATTACAAGAAAGACTGGTGGCTGAGACGCAGGGACAGCCGCAGAAATGGTGAGAAGGAGTTAAAATTTGAAAATAGAGCCAATGGAACTTGCTGCTGAGTATGGTGTTCACCATGAGGAATAAAAATCCGTGGAGACCTGAAGTTTTTTTGGTGTGATCAACTGAAAGAATTTTTTGGTGTGAAACTGAAAGACAAATTGAAAGAACAGAGTTTCATCTACCAAACCAGGAAGATTACAAGACGAACACACTTATGGGAGTATCAGAAGAATTTTCTAGACTTTTAAACTCAGAACCTTCTTGCATATCTGTTTGTGATGTTGAGTAGGCAGCTAACCAAAGGAGCCTGGAGTTAGAGAAGAGGTTGGACCTAGATATGTGCCCTATTATGTGTTAGGGGAAGAAAAGGGTCAACGATATTTTGGTTTCAGTAACACAGAGAAGGTAAAAAATCTTGTCCCATGAAAACAGAATCTAATTTGGAGAAAGTGGATAGTTTGGACTCAGTGAAATCCAGTGTTGGGGGATCCAGCTGAATCATTTTGGGGCCAACATTAGATGACTTACCTAATGGACTTAAAATTGATGTCTTTGGGTAAAAAGTCTCTTATGCTAGCCTTGAAGGAAAGGGGATTTAGTTCCTCCTTAGTGCTAAAGTAAGTTCTCAAAGTAAAATTTTAATTTCTATCATGAGAACTAGAAAATTGTATTGAGTGGGAGTGTGCACACGCGCGTGTGTAAAGAGGGAGAGACAGAGAGAGAACACAAGCAAGCATGTTGTTTATATACAAACAACTTCTAACCTCAAGTATCATTTCCTGGGTTAGATATTTTCAGAGTTAGTAATTTAAAAATAAACATTTTCAAAAAGATCAGTTCACCCTAGGTTCATTCTCTCTCCAAAGTCCTTCCTTAATTACAAAACCTGCATAACCCATTTCCTTTGGTGTGCAAAAAGGTGTGTAATTAAACCATCAGCATAATACCTATCTCCATGTAAAACCCGCACTTATGAACTTTAACTGCTGAATAAAAACTCCTATTACATGACCATTAAGTATTATGAATAAAGCAAGTCATGGTAGGACTTGATTAATTTTTATGCACTATGGATTGTGTCTAGAAGAAATTTGATTTTGGTGGTTGTCCTCCTAGGCAACCCCACAGACTTTGGTGGCTTCACCTCAGGAAAGGCATATGCTGAACTGACTCAGGGAAAATGAGTCAGACCTCGCTGTGGACTTAACCTACTCTTAGGGTGACTCGAGGGAGAAACCTCAGCTCCCACTGATAAATCATCAATGCAATAAGCATTGGAAAGAAAGGGAATGAGGGCAATGGGTGGGTAGAAAAAAACTGGCGATTCCCTTTGGTATAATTTCAAAAGCTGACAACTTTTTAGGTTAATACACATTTTAATTTTTTAGGTTAATACACAAAAGCCACAGTTTGTGACCTAAGTATTTCATCTGGAATTCCCCAAATCACCAGTTTGTGCACCAGGAGCTTGGCCTTGGAGACTCTTGATTTAGGCTTTGTCAGGGAAAATGAAGATTTTGTGAATGGCTTCTCAAAATCCCCAGCAACTTTTATTCTATGAACCGCTGAGTAGAGAAGCAGGATATAAAAGTAGTGTCTCTAATCAAAAAGAATTGAGTTTGACCAGCAGGAAGAAAGGAACATTTGGAGCAACAATAACTACAATTTCGATGATTAGGTCTAGAAGTGTCAATACAGTGTCCCTGCTGAGACAGAATAACTAAGAATAAAAGGATTCCCATATGGAAAAGACCTAAGCTAGGTTTCCCAGGGTAAACCCAGAGATGAAGGATCCCATATCAAAATGGAATGACCAGGAGATTACATTAAGAAAATGAGGGTGCCAGGCAGATAACCTGAGACGACTCTGGAGGGTCCTGGTACTTGGAGTGGTAGGAGAAACAGTGAAAGCGTTTCCATGACCTCCTTTCCAGAAGGCCTCAGGATTGGATAGAAACCAAAAACCAAGAGATTTATATAGTAGAGTAATAGTGCTGGAATCCACGTAGTATGGAGAATGGGTAACACAGGTATAGGCAGAGATAGCCTCCCCTGAGTCTTCCCTCCTGCTCCTCATTCCCTCTGTATCCTGAAGTATACAAATTTCAAACTAAGGGAGTCTAGTCTTGGAAAACACCAGTGTCCAAGGTGGAAGCACAAGAAAATTCTGTGAGAGACAGATTCGGCTGGTAGAGAGGTGGAAAAACTTGTAGTGACAAGAGCAAGATATTATAATGCTAGAGGGTCAGATACCCTTTCCCCTCCCTCAAGGCTTGGACTTCAGCTTCTCCCCAGAGTCCACTTTACTAAAAGAGTTAGTAGATACCTGCAGGCGTGCAGGAACTCGGAGACAGAAATAAGATACCTCAGGAATACAATTTCTATTCAAGACAGATAGGAGTCATTTAAAATAGGAGGTGAAAATTAGATTTTCAGCATAGATCCTTTAGAGAACGCGTCTAAAGGAAGTACTACAGAAAAAGAAAAGTGAAAGTAAGTAAATAACATAGCAAAGCTTCATTTGTGTACAAAAGGATAAAGCCAATATACGTTCTTAATAATCCAAAACTAGATTCTAGATGATACCAACATGCAGGTGTTGAGGTATGGACTCACATCTGAGAAAATTACAAGGGAAAGGGAGAGGAAACTAGAGTGGTTGTCTTATTCAGAGAGAATGCATTATTTTTATTAATTATAAGAAATTCATAGGGAAGCATAGTAATATAAATGATTATTAATAAATTAGGGGTAGCTCCTTGGATAAAGAAAATTGTATACAAATATTCAAAGCAGTGGGGTGGGGGTTGGAGAGAGAAGTAGAGCAGTATTTAGGAAAGGAGAAACATGAAAGCAAATTAAGTTTTAATAGGATAGTTTTACAGTAAATATAAGCATGTTAAAGTCCAAAATCAAAAAAACAGAGACAGATGTTGAAGTGAAAAACACAAGCTAAGCTCTAGTAATGTGTTTTTTTTTCCTACAAAAAACACATTTAAACAAAAGGACAGAGTTTGAAAATAAAGCAATGAATTAAAAACAAAAAAATGAACCCAAACAAAAGAAGAGAGATCCATTTCAATAGAATGAAAGAAAAAAAAAGAGGATTTGAAAGGGGGAAAAATCAAATGGACAAAGAAGTTATAAGCCTGACCAAGGAATAAGAATGAAAATGAAAGAAAGAAAGAAAGAAAGAAAGAAAGAAAGAAAGAAAGAAAGAAAGAAAGAAAGGAAAAGAAAAAATAATGATAATAGCACAACATGCACCTAATAACATGCCCCAAAAACATATTGGGCAACAACTAGAGTTACAGGAAGAAATAGACAAAACACTGTAAATAACAAATGTGACATACTCTTTTTATAATGCATGAGTCAAGCATAAAAAATCAGCACAAATATGGAACATCTAAATAAATTGATTTCTAGGTTCAGGGTAATTAAGTGTTTATGATGAGAACTGTATGCTAAACAAAACATGCATTATTTTTGTCATACATGGAACATTCCCCAAACTTATATGGATTAATTAGCCCTAGAGTAAATATTGCTCAGGCACTGCCTAACAAATCTTAAAAGCCAGACACTAAGGGATATAACTATTTCCAGTTAACTTAACTGCATCCCAGAATAAATCTCAAGAATGTTGGTAGGAGTAAAAAATATCTCCAGCACCCAACTAGGTAAAATTCACGATACCTGATATGCAATAAATAAAATGCAAGGCACAAAAGAAGGCAGAAATATAGGACCCATATGAGGAGGAAAAAACAAAACCAATAAATTCAAACTGTCCTGGAACTACCAAATGTATGTGACTTCACAGACAATATTAAAGCAGATATTATAAATGTATTACAGATCTTTAAGAACTTGAATTGAGACACAGAACGTATTTCAAAAGACCCAAACTGCACCTCTAGAAATGAAAACGACAATGTCTGATTGAAAAAAAACCAGGGCGTGGGATTAATGGCACTTTAGACACTGTAGAAGAGAAGACTAGAAAACTTCAAGCGACAGCAATAAACACCATGCGAAGTCAAAAATAGACGAGAGAATAAACAAATCAAAAGAGAATAAAGAAAAGGAATGAATGTAAGAAAGGGAAGGAGAGAGGGAGAAATTAAGGGAGGAGAGAATGAGTAGATTAGAAAAGAGCATCAGTGATCTGGGGGACAACATAAATAACATGATACACCTGTAAGTGGAATCCCCGGAGTGGGGAGTAGGGCATAAAAATTTGAATAAATGATCTGAATTTTTTTCCATATAGGCTGAAAGCTATAAACCCAGAGTCCAAGAATTTCTTTGAGCCCCAAGTATTAGAATCCTGCAGAAAACTAAACAAAGAAAGATTATGATCAAATTACTCAAAAAGAGGGACAAAGGAACTCTTAAAAGCAGCCAGAGCAAAACCCACACGTTTTGTAGAAGAACAATGAGTGACTACAGGTTTGTTATCAGAAACAACACAGGTAAGAGGACAGTGGAGCAACATCTATAATGTACTGAAACAAACAGTCAATGCAGCATTCTAAATCCAGCAAAAAAAAAAAAAAAATCTTTGAAAAATGAATATGAGATACTTTTCCAGACAGACAAGAGCTGAAAGAATCCATCACCGGCAAACCTGCACTAAAAGAAACATAAAGGAAGTCCTTCCAATAAGAGAAAATGTCAACAGGTGGAAACATGGATCTACACCAAGAAATGAAAGTTCCCAAAAATGTAAAAATCAGTTAACACGTGAGATTTTTACATTTGACTTTCTTTGAAACAGAATTGCTGGACTGAACAAAAACCGTAACAATGTATTATGCGGTTTATAACGTATGTAAAAGTAAATGTGTAAAAACAATAGTACAAAGGTTGGCGGACAAGAAATCGAAGCTACTATTATAGAGTTATAATAATATGAAGGGGTGTAATGAAACCCTATAATGGACCGATGAGTTGTACTTATGCTAATTCCAAAATAATGACTCAAATAAAAAATGAGAGAGTTTTAGCTAAGAAGCCAATGAAGGAAATAAAAGGGAATCATAAAAAATATTACAGGGGCATCTGGGTGGCTCAGTCGGTTAAGCATCCAACTTCAGCTCAGGTCAAGATTTTGAATTCACAAGTTTGAGCCCCCCTCCCCCCACCCTGCCATCAGGGTCTGTGCTGACAGCTCAGAACCTGGAGCCTACTTCAGATTCTGTGTCTCCCTCTGTCCCTCCCCTGCCCATGTGCTGTCTCTGTCTCTCAAAAATGAATAAACATTAAAAAAAATTATTTTAATATTCCAAAATAAGGGGAAAAAAAGAAAATAAAGAACAGATGGCCAAGATACAACTCATATAGTGAGATAATACACTTAAATCTAACCATATCAATAATGACTTTAAATGTAAATGGCTTAAATACTGCAATTAAAAGGGAGAGATTGTCAATTCGGAAAACAAAAGCAGTGACCACCAAATACTGTCTACAAGAAACGCAATTTAAATACAAAAAACCAACTAGGTTAAAATAGGGGAGAAAAGATCTACTACATTTAAAAAGAAGCTAGGGGCATCTGCGTGACTCGGTGGGTTGAGCTTCTGGCTCTTGATTTCAGCTCAGGTCATGATCTCGGGTTTGTGGGAACAAGCACCATGTTGGGCTCTGCACTGATGGTGTGGAACCTACTTGGGATTCTCTCTTCCTGTCTCTCTGCCCACCCCCCTCAAAATAAACAAACGTTTAAAAAATAAAAGGAAGCTAAGTAAATAAAAGATATTCCATATATAAAAGAAAGCTAGAGGGGCTATCTTAAGTAGATATCATAGCAAAAAATATTAGTAGGAATAGAGAATCATAGTGATATTCATT
This sequence comes from Panthera tigris, assembly GCF_018350195.1. Classification (NCBI taxonomy): domain Eukaryota; kingdom Metazoa; phylum Chordata; class Mammalia; order Carnivora; family Felidae; genus Panthera; species Panthera tigris. Next base: position 38,089,719 of record NC_056661.1, on the reverse strand, counting down.
AAAAAGGCATAAAAATCCTCCATATTCATGCACTGAATAAGAAAACTTAAAAATACATAGAACAAAAGCACACAGAGCCACAAGTGAAATAGAAAAATCCAAAATTATAGTGTGAGATTGACAGAACAAGTACACAGAAAATTAGCAAGGTTCTCTGCCTCACCACACCCAGATGTTGGACTCATACCCATAAGCACTCCTACCCTGGGTGTGGGGGGTGGGGGTAGCATCGCACACTAGAATGCCTACAAGGGTTCAGCCAAACCTCACAGCAAACCCCACATACTGTGTGCCTTCAAGTCACAGCTGAACCTCTCAGCCAAACAGTTGGGAGCTAGCCACACTTAAGCAGCACCGGGTAGCAGACACAGCCAGACCCACACAGACAGCTGCACTGGGGCAGACCGGCACACCAGTAAGTCCACACCAATAATGACCCAGACACAACAGGAGGGTGCACGTAACCCACAGAAGAGTCACTTCTGGGGCATCTGGTGCAGGTGACGGGGGAGTGTGCACTACTGTGCCACACCAGACACCCTCTCCATAAAGCCACTCCTTCAAGACCAGAAGACCTAACTGACCTACCTACTATATAGAAACTAACACAGAGGCAAAATGGGAAGACAGAGGAGTATGTTCCACACACAAAAAAACAAGACACTTCGGAAAAAGAACTAAATCAAACAGGGATAAGCAATCTACAGGTAAAGATTTCCAAGTAAAGGCTGTAAAAACGTTCACCAAACTCAAGAGCAGAATGGATGAACACAGTGAGAACAAAAAGAAAACATAAAAAGTAACCAGAGATGAAGAATATAGCAGCTGATATGAAAAAGACATTATAGGGAATCAACAGCAGAAGAATGGATCAGTAATGTGAAGGAATACTGGAAATCTGGGGCGCCTGGGTGGCTCAGTCAGTTAAGCAGCCGACTTCAGCTCGGGTCATGATCTCGCGGTCCATGAGTTCGAGCCCCGCGTCTGGCTCTGTGCTGACAGCTCGGACCTGGAGCCTGCTTCGGATTCTGTGTCTCCCTCTCTCTCTCTGGCCCTCCCCTGTTTGTGCTCTTTCTCTTTCAAAAATGAATAAATGTTTAAAAAAAATTAAGAATACTGAAAATCACCCAATCAGAACAGTAACAAGAAAAAGGAATTTTAAACAAACTGAGGCTAGTTTAAGGGACCTGTGGGATAACATCAAGCCTACTAACATTTGCAATAAGGAGTCCCAGAAGGAGAAAAGACAGAAAAAGAACTATCTGAAGAAATATGACTGAAAATTTTCCTAATGTGACAAAGGAAACAGACATCCCACTCCAGGAAGCACAACGTCCCACATGAGATGGACCCAAAGAGACCCACACCAAGACCCATTATAATCCAAGTGCCCACAGTGAAAGATAAAAGCAGAATGAAAAAAACAGCAAAAGAAAAACACCCCGTTATATACAAGGGAACTCCCATAAGACTATCAGCTCATTTTTAAGCAGAAACTTTACAGGACAGAAGTGAGGGACACAATATATTCAAAGCGCTGAAAGGAAAAAGAACTTACAACCAGGAATACTCTGGCCAGATTACTACTCAGAATTCAAGAAGAGAGAAGAAATTTCCCAAATAAGCAAAAGCTACAGGAGTTCACCAATACCAAACTGGCTTCGCCAGAAATGTTAAAGGGACTTCTTTAAATAAAAAAGAGAAAGCCATAATTACAAATGAAAAATTATGGGAAAAAATCTCGCTGGTAAAGGTAAACATATACTAAAAATAGGGACTCGATCACTTGCATACTCAGTATGGAGGTTAGAAGACAAAAGTGGTAACATTGCTAGCCCTACAATAATTAGTCAAGGAGGAGGCAAAGTAGTCACATGTAAGATATGTCAAAATCATAAGAAGTTTGGGGGGGGGGGTGGAAATGTAGTGCTTTTAAAATGCATTTAACTTGGGGCACCTGGGTGGCTTAGCCGGTTAAGCGACTGACTCATGATTTCTGCTTAGGTCATGATCTCACAGTTTGTGAGCTTGAGCTCTGTGTAGGGCTCTGGTCTGACAGCAAGGAACCTGCTTGGGATTCTCTCTCTCTGTCTCTCTGTCCCCTGTGCCCTCAAAATAAATAGATAAACTTAAAAAAAATATTGAAAGTGGACTTAAACTTAAATGATCATCAACTTAAAATAGATTGCTACATCCACTGGATATTATAAATGAACCTCATGGTAATCACACACCAAATATCTGTAAGAGATAAGCAAAGAATAAACAGAAATCCAAACCTAACACTACGAAAATTACAAAATCACAAATGAACAGAACAATAAGAAACAACAGAAAAGAAATACAGAAACAACCAAATGGCAATTAGTACCTATCTATCAGTGATTACTTTAAATGTAAGTGGACCAAATGCTTTAATCTAAAGACAAAGGGTGGCTGAATGGATTAAAAATCAAGACCTGTCTAGGTATTAAGGAGGGCACTCACTCACTGGAATGAGCACTGGGTGTTATATGTAAGTGATGAATCACTAACATCTACTCCTGAAGTCACTATTATACTATATGTTAATGAATTAGAATTTAAATAAAAATTTCAAACAACAAAAATATCAAGACCCAACTCTATGCTGACTGCAAAAGACTCACTTCAGATCTAAAGGTACACACAAACTGAAAGTGAGGAGATAGAAAAAGATATTCCATGAAAACAGAAATGAAAAGGAAGGTAGGGTAGCAATACTTGTATCAGACCAAACAGACTTTAAAAAAACATTACTATAAAAAGAGACCAAGAAAGTCATTACAAAATGGTAAAAGGACCAATCCAACACGAAGACCCAACATTTATAAATGTACATGCACCCAACATAGAGGCACTAAGTTCTACAAAACAAATATTAAGAGACCTAGAGAAAGGAACTGACAACAATAGAATAGTCATGAAATTTTGAGGTGATGGGAGTTTGTGGGGTCCAGAGCCAATGGCAAGAAAGAATTCTTGAAGATGTGTTTGGTGCAAGAAAGTGATTTATTAAAGCATGGGGACAGGAACCATGAGCAGGAAGAGCTGCGCTGGGGTCATGACGGGAACTCATTACATACCCTTAGGTTGGGAGGGGGTCAGAGACAGAGTAAGTCTCCAAGGAATTCTGGAAGCAAGTTTCTAGGACCTTGAGGGGCTAGCTATTGCTAGGGAAACACCTTTCATCACCATTTAATAAAACCTCAGTCATGAAATCCCTCAGATGTATTGGGGTGGGGGTGGGAGGCATAAGTGTGGAGCATGACTGCCAGCATATATCCTAGGGCAGTTGAGATGAAGGAAGTAGATTCACAGGATCCTAGAGGTTGGGACAATATTCTGCCAAAGTTCTCTTTGCCCCTAGCAAAGTATCATCATAGAGCCAACAGCTCCTAGAGGGGGTCACTCTGCCAGTTTTAAGGACTTGTCAATGGGCTGTAGGCAGTAAGGAAATTTAGTTTTTCATTTGCCTTAGTTTCCCACATTACCATGGCAAGCACTTAAATCCCTTTCCTTTGTTCTTGGGTAGTCAGGAGTGTCCAAGGGATATCGCACATATTCCATGGGGGGTGGGCGGCGGGAATGTGTGCCAGCCTGTATCTTGCCCTCAGCTTGCCACATGCTCCCCCTACAATAGCAGGGGACTTTATTACCCCATGTACACAAATGGATGTATTACCCAGAAAGAAAATCAATAAGGGAACACTGGCCTTAAAAGACACATTAGACCAGATAGACTCAATAGATATATACCAAACATTGCATCCCAAAGAGGCATACGCATGTTTTTCCACTACCTATAGAACATCCTCCAGAAAGCAATCACATGTTAAGCCACAGAGGAAGTCTCAATCAATTGAAAAAGACTGAAATCATATCAAGCATCTTTTTCAAATATAATAATAAGAAATCAATTATTAAAAAAAATAAAAACAAAAACACTGGGGGCGCCTGGGTGGGTCAGGCGGTTAAGCGTCCGACTTCAGCTCGGGTCATGATCTCAGAGTCTGTGAGCTCAAGCCCCGCTGTGTGTCAAGCTCTGTGCTGACAGCTCAGAGCCGGGAACCTGCTTCGGATTCTGTATCTCCCTCTCTCTCTGGCCCTCTCCTGCTCATGCTCTGTCTCTGTTTCAAAAATAAATAAAAACATTTAAAAAATTAAAACAAAAAACAAAAAAAAACCCCTAAAACACTGGGAAAACACAAACATGTGGAGGCTAAACAACAAACTAGTAAACAACCAATGTTGTCAACAGAGAAATTTAAGAGGAAGTTTTAAAAAATACTTTGAGGTAAATCTATGGGGATTTACCTCCAAATCTATGGGATGCAACAAAAGAAGTTCTAAGAGGCCTGTATAGTGATACAGTCCTATCTCAAGAAACAAAAGAAATTTCCAAGCAACAATCTAACATTATACCTCAAGAAACTAAAAAAAGAACAAAGCCTAAAGCTAGTAGAAAGTAGGTAATAATTGAGAGCAGACCAGAAATTCCTGAAATACAAAATAGAAATAACTGAAATACATAATAGGAGAATAGAAAACATCAGTTTAAGGTAAAAGCTGGTTCTTTGAAAAGATAAACAAAAATGATAAACTTTTAGCTGGACCCATCCAGGAGAGAAGACAGAGGGTCCACACAAGTAAGATCAAAAATCAAAGAGAAGTTATAAGCAATATTACAGAAATACAAAGGATAAGAGATTACTACAAACAATTGCATTCTAACAAATTAAAGCACCTAGAAGAAATTCATACATTTATAGAAACATACAATCCTGCAAGGCTGAATCAGGAGGAAATAAGACATCTGAGCAGACCTATTACTTGTAATGAACTTGAATCAATAATCAAAAAAACTCACAACAAAACAAAAGTCCAGACCACACAGTTTCAGAAGCAAATCCTACCAATATTAAAGAAGAGTTAGGGGTGGCTGGGTGCTCAGTCAATTAAGTATCTGACCCCGGCTTATGTCATGATCTCACAGTTCGTGAGATTGAGCCTCCTGTGGGGCTCTGTGATGACAATGCAGAGCCTGCTTGGGATTCTCTCTCTGCCTTTCTCTCTACCCGTCCCCCTCCTCTCAAAACAAATAAGCATTAAAAAAAGGTTAATACCCATATTCCTCGAAGTATTCCAAAAAATTTGAAGAAAGAATCCTTCCAAACTCATTCTAGGAGGCCAACATTATCCTTATACCAAAGCCAGACAAATACACTACAAAAAAAACACAAAAAAAACAAAAAAAAACAAATCGCAAGCCAATATACTTGATGAATATTGATACAAAAAAACCCTCAAGAAAATATTAGCACAGTGAATTCAACAATTCAGTTAAAGGGTCATGCACCATGATCTCTAGTGGGATTTATTTCAGGGCTGCAAGTATGGTCCAGTATTCATCAAACAATGTATTTGACACACATTAAAAAAGAGGATAAAAATCACAGGATCATCTCAACAGATGCAGAAAAAGCATTTGATAAAATCTAACGTCCATTTATGATAAAAAAAAAAGTCTCAACACAGTGGGTACAAAAGGAATATACCTCAATATAATCAAAATTATATATTATAAAGCCACAATGTCATATTCGACAGTGAAAACCCAAACATAAAGCTTCTCCTCGAAGATCAGGAAAAAGACAGGGATGTTCACTCTCCCCAGTTTTATTCAACACACAAGTCCTAGCAACCAGAATCAGACAAGAAAAAGAAATAAAAGGGCATCCAAATTGGAAAAGTAAAACTATCACTATCACAGAAGAGCTGATACGATATATAAAAAAACCCTCAAGTCTCCACCACAAAATTATTAGAATAAGTGAATTCAGGAAAGTTGCAGGATACAAAGTTTACATACGTATGTGGCATTTTTATACACGAAATAATGAACTATCAGAGAGACTAAGAAATCAATACCATTCACAATTGCACTAAAAAGAATACAATACTTGGGAATAAATTTAACCAGGGAGGTGAAAGACCCATACACTGAAAACTTCAAGAAACTGATGAAAAAACATGAAGACACAAATAAATGGAACGATATTCCATGCTCATGGACTGGAAAAATTATTACTGTGTATTTCCACACTACCAGGATCAATGTACAGATTCAGTGCAATCCCTACCAAAACACCAATGGCATTTTTCACAGAACCAAAACCAATAATCCTAACACTTGTACGTCACTACAAAAGATCCCAATTAGCCAAGCAATCTTGAGAAAGAAGAACAAAGCTCAAGTTATCATGATCCCTGACCTCAAACTATAGTATAAAGCTATAGTAATCAAAATAATATGGTACCTGTACAGAAAAAGACATATAGAACAAAACAGCAAGTTGAGAAGTAAACTCACATTTGTACAATCAATTAATCTCTGACAAAGCCAGCAAGAACACACAATGGGGAAAAGGTGGTCTCTTCAATAAATGGTGCTGGGAGAGCTGGGCAACTACATGCAAAAGAATGGAACTAGACTTTCTTAAACCTTATGTAGAAAAAAACTGAAAATGGATTCAAGACTTAAATGTGTCTGGATCATTCAGAAGAGAAAGCATGCAAATCTTGATTTGGTCTCAGTGTCATGAGTTCAAGCCCCATTTGCGAATAGAGATTACTTAAATAGAACTATCAAGAAAAGGAATAACTCAATTAAAAAATGGGCAGAGAACCTAAATAGATGCTTCTCCGAAGAATATATACAGATGGCCAACAGCAACATCAGATGTTTATTATCATTAACCATCAGGGAAATGCAAATCAAATCTATAATGATGTATCACCCTCACACCTGTCAGAATGGCTACTTACTAGAAAGACAAGAATAACAAGAAGTAAGTGTTTGCAAGGGATTGGAGAAAAGGAAATCCTACTGCACTATTCACTACTAGTGAATTGTTTATTGGGGCAACATAAATTGGGGCAACCACTGTAGAAAACAGTGTGGGGTTTCTTTCAATAATTAAAAATAGAACTACTCTCTGATGTAGCAATTCTACTTCTTAGCAATGATTCATAGAAAATGAAAACACTAATTTGAAAAGATATATGCACATTTGTTTATTACAGTACTATTTACAAGAGACAAGATAAGGAAGCAACCTAACTATCAAAAGATAAACGGATCAAGAAGATGTGGTGCATTTACATTTATATGTAACATATAAATATATGTTATAGGTTAATAATTATGTGTTATATGTTTACACTTGTATATTTATAATGGATTATGTCTTAGCCATAAGAAGAAGAATGAAATCTTGCCATTTGAGACAACATGGATGGACCTAGAGAATATAATGCTAAGCAAAGTAACTTATCCAAAAAAAAAAAAAAAAAAAAAAAAAGACACATACTATATGATTCACTTATATGGGAAAACTAAAAAACAAAACAAAGAACAACAACAACAAAACCCAGAGACTCACAGATAGAACAATCTGGAGGTTGCCAAAGGGGAGGGGAATAAGAAAATGGTTGCAAGATGGAAAGGGGATTAAAAGACACAAATTCCCAGTTAAAAAATAGACAAGCGAGGTGCCTGGGTGGCTCAGTTGCTTAAGTGTATGACTCTTGATTTCAGCTCCGGTCATGATCTCATGGTTCAGGAGTTCAATCCCTATGTCAGGCTCTGTGCTAACAGCTCAGAGTCTGCTTGGGATTCTCTCCCTCGTCTCTCTGCTTCTCCTCTGCTCTCTCTCTCTCTCTCTCTCAAAATAAATAAATAAAATCAACATTTTAAAAACAAAATAAAATCACTTAAAAAAGTAAAAAATAAACAAGCCACAGGGATACAATGTACAGCATCGTGAACATAGTTAATAATCTATAACAACTTTGTATGGTGACAAATAGCTAGATTTATGGTGGTGATTATTTCATAATATATATAAATGTTGAATTAGTATGTTGTATACCTGAGCCTAATATACGGTATGTCAGCTACACTTGAATAAAAAAGAAAATAAGAATATAGAAGATTTTTGCAGCACAATTAACTACGTTGATGTGATTACCGCTTTTGGAAAACTCTACCCAAAAGGAGAATACATATTCTTTTCAAGTGCACAGAACATTTATCCAAATTGACCTTCTTTTGGATCACACACAAGTCTCATTTATTTTAAGGATTCAAGTCATATGAAGTATATTCTTTCACCAATACAACTGAAAGAGGAATAAGAGAATTTTCTCTGGAAAATACCCATGTATCTGAAAAGTAAATAACCAAATTATAAACAATCTATGTAGTAAAAAAGAAATTACAAAGTATTTCAGATGAATGAAGATGATAACAAAATATATCAAAATTTGTGGGATGCTGCTAAAATAGTAAATATGTCCATTGGAAAAGAAGTCAGGGGCCAAATCAATGATGGCAATTTCTACCTTAAAAAATTACCTGAAATAAGCCAAGGAAAATAAACAGATGAGACTGGATATCAATGAAACTGTAAATATGAGAATATGAGAAAGAAACCAATGAAATATAAAGCTGGCTCTCTGAGAAGATGAAAGAAATTGGTAAAACTCTATCTGGACGCAACAGGAAACAGACAAGAAACCAATGACCAATATAAGGATTGAGAAGGTAAAATCATGATATATTCCTTAGGTATCCCAAATATAACAAGGGAATATGATAAACAACTATATGCCAAGAAATTAAAAATCTTAGATGAAACAGATGAATTCTTGGAGAGATCTAAACCACTGAAGAAGAAATAGATAACTTGAAGAAATTCAAGAAATTAAATTTGTAGTTAACAACCTTCAGGAAGAAAACTCCAAGATGAATGGTTACAATGGTGAATTTTCTCAAATATATAAACTAATAATATTGTTTCTTCACAACTCTTCCTGATGAGTGAAGAGGAGGGAATATTGCACAATTCGTTCTATTTTTTTTTTTAATGTTTATTTATTTTTGCAAGAGATAGAGAGACAGAGTGCAAGACCGGGAGGGGCAGAGAGAGAGACACACATAGAATGTGATGCAGGCTCCAGGCTCTGAGCTGTCAGCACAGAGCCTGACGTGGGGCTCGGGCCCACAAACCGTGAGATCATGACCTGAGCTGAAGTTGGATGCTCACGCGACGGAGCCACCCAGGGGCCCCAGCACAGTTCATTCTAGAAAGCCAGTTTTACTCTGATACCACAACCAGACAAAGCCATTACAAAAGAGAAAGTAGACTAAAATTCCTCATGACCATAGATGCGAAAATTCTAAGTAAAACTTTTGCCCAACTGAATTCAGGAATACAAAGAAAGATAATACATCATTATTATTTATCCCAGTAATGTAAGGTTTACCAAAATGTAGGAATTCTGACATGGGCTACATGAATAAACCTTGAAAACATTATGCTACATGAAATAAGCCAGACACAAAAGGGCAAGTGTTACATAATTGTATTTATATGAGTATTCAGAGTAGGCAAGTTCATAGGGACAGAAACTAGAGTAGAGATTACCAGGACTCTGAGGGGACTGGTGATTTCTTACTGGGTATAAGCTTCTGCTTGGAATATTGAAATAGTCCTGGAAATGGATTTTGGTAAGAGTTTACAACATTGTAAAAGTACTTAAAACCATTGAATTGTGTATTTAAAAGTAGTTAAAATGATAAATTTATGTTATGTGTATCTGAACACATAAAGAAATTAAAAACAAAAAATTTAAAATTCCTTGTAATTTTCCATATCAACACTCTCAAAGAATATTATAATCATGTCAACAGACACAGAAAAAGCATTTGACAAAGATTCAATATTTATTTTCAATAAAAACTCTGAGCAAACGAGAAATAGAATGGCACTTGTTTTTTTTAAATGTTTATTTATTTCGAGAGAGAGCGCATGTGGTGCATGTGCACACGGGAGAACAGGGGAGGGGCAGAGAGAGAGAGAGAGAGAGAGAGAGAGAGAATTCCAAGCAGACTCTGCACAGAGCCCGACAAAAGGCTTGAACTCATGAACTATGAGATCATGACCTGAGCCCAAATCAAGAGTTGGATGCTTAATCGACTGAGCCGACCAGGCGTGCCTAGAATGATACTTCCTTAGCCTGCTAAAGGGCATCTACCAAACACCTACAGCTAACATCATTCTTAATGGCAAAAGCTTGTTGTCATGTAAGATCAGGGAAGGTCTGTTCTCACCACTCTTATTCAACGCTGAACTGGAGGTTTTGTCTAGTACAATAAGGCATCCAGAGGAGAAAGGAAGAATTCAAAATTTTATGTAGAAGACCTGATGGAATCTACAAAAAGAAACTAGAACTAGTAAGTAATGTAGGAAGGTTGCAAGATAAAACATCAATATAAAAAAAAAACCCACCATTTTCTTTATGCACATTAACAATGAAAAATGTGAAATTGAAATGAAAATGCAGTGCCGTTGATAGTAACATTAAAATATGATCGGAACAAATCTGACAAAATATTTGAAATCCCTATCCACTGAAAACTGTAAAATACTGCTAGGAGAAACTGAAGACAACCTAAATAAATGTTCACTGATTGTAAATGCCCAATATCTTTAAAAATGTAAATTGTCTCAAATTCACCTTATGCATTCAATGCAACCTGTACATCCAGAATCCCAGCAGATGTGTTACAGAAACTTCCAAGTTGATTCTAAAGTTATTCAATGGCCGCCTCAGTAGCTCAGTCAGTTAAGCATCTGACTTCAGCTCAGGTCATGATCTTGCCGTTTGTGGGTTCAAGCCCCACACTGGGCTCTGTGTTGACAGCTCAGAGCCTGGGAGCCTGCTTCAGACTCTGTGTCTCTCTCTCTCTCTGCCCCTCCCCAATTCGTGCTCTCTTTCTCTCTCTCCAAAAACAAACAAACAAACAAAACAACACATTAAAAAGAATTAAAGTTACTCCAAAAATGCATAGGACCAAAAATCATAGCCAAAACATCTCTAAAAAAGGAGGCAAAGTTGGAGGTGCAATACAGGGAAATACATCTGCGGAAAGAATAGAGTCCTAAGATCTGCATATTTATATAATATGGCACTTGCAAATGGGCAAAGGCAACTGAGTGGAGAATAGATAGTCTCTGAATGAATTATGCTGGAATAATTAGATATCCATGTATTAAATAATGGTTTTCTATCTATATCCCATACTTTCCATAAATATTATTTCAAAATGGACCACAGACCTAAATGCCAACCCTAAACCATAAAACTTCTAGATGCAAACAGAGGAAAGAATATTTGTGATGCTGGGTTAGGCAGAGATTTCTTAGATACTACATGAAAAAATGATCATTAAAAATGTCTGGCAAATTGGATTTCACAAAAATTAAAAAAAACTTTTGCTCTTTTGAAGATGCTGTTAAGATAACAAAAAGATAAGCCACAGGCTGGGGAAAATATTTTCCAATCACACATCTACTAAAAAACTTGTATCCAAAATAAACAAAGAACTCTGAAAATTTGCAACCCCATTACCATGAGCAAAACATTTAGACATTTCATCAAAAAGATATAGAAATGGGCAATAAGCACATGGAAGCAGGCTCAACATTATTAGTCATTAGGGAAATGCAAATTGTGATTTTATATATTCCCATAATGGGATACCTGCACACATCTACTGGAATGACTAAAACGGATTGGTCATATTAAGCATTTACAAGAGTGTAAGAGAACTGAAACACTCATAGAATACTGGTGGGTATGTAAAATGATAGTCACTTTGAAAAAACATTTTGGAAGCTTTTAAAATATTAATCATACACCTACCACATGATCCACTCATTTCACTCCTGGATATTTACCCAAGAAAAAGGAGCATGTGTCAGTACAAAGAATTGTGCCTGAAACATCGTGGCAGTTTTATTTGTAATAGTAGAAACCCAGAAACAACAGACATGTCCATCAATAGGTCTATGGGCATGCGATTGATATATCCATGTAATGGAATACTACCCACCAACAGAAAGGAGCAAAATACAGATATAAATCACTATCGATACAACAGCACAGATGATCCTTTAATTATGCTGAGAAAAGCCAGGCAAAAGAATATATACAGTGTTATTCAGTTTATATAAATGATATGAAATGCAAACAGATTCACAGTGAGAGAAAGCAGATCAGTGGTTACCTATAAACCAGACTACTCGGACAGATGGGAGACAGGGCTCAGTCACAAAGGGGCTTGAGGAAATTTTTGGACGTGTGGGATGTGTTCAGTGTTTTAACTGGTTGTACTGTTTTCATGGTTGGATACACATATGTCAGGTCCTTCAAACTGTACGCTTTAAATACATGCAGTTTATTCTATGTCAACTACACTACAATATAACTGTTTAAAAGTAAGGTTAGAAAGGGGATGCCTGGGTGGCTCAGTCAGTTAAGTGTCGGGCTCTTGATTTCAGCTCACGTCATGATCTCCCAGTTTGTGAGATTGAACCCTGCAGTCTGGCTCTGTGCTGACATCACGGAGCCTATTTAGCATTCTTTCTCTCCTTCACTCCGCCCCACCCTGACCCACTCCCTCTCTCAAAATAAATTAACATTAAAAAAAATAAGGTCGTGAAAGGAAATAGAGCAAATGTACAAGAATACACTAAAGAACAGACAACTATGTATCAAAGAGAAAAAAAAAAGATGAAAGTAAAAGCTAGTGCTTTGAAAAGATAAATAGGTAAAACTTTGGCAAGGGTGATCATGTACGTAAAGGAGAAAAGATTTTTTTTAAAGCACATAATAGAGAATGGGAAGGGGGAAATCACTTTGTCAATAAAACTGAAAGGACAAAATACACACTTTGGCATCAGATAAAAATAGAAAAATATAACAAGAAATTGTAGTGGTGATTGAAGACGTATCCACTAATGTAACGTGTCCCTGTCCCAAATGATTTTACAGGTAAGTTCTTCTAAACTTTCCAAAGAACAGATAGTTCTTACCTTACTGTGATTTTTCCAGGAGAAAAAAACAAAACAAAACAAAAGACAACAAAAAAACCCACCCAACTTACTTTCTAAGTCAAGTATATCTCTGATTGCAAAATATGATGAAGATACAACAACAAAAAATTATTAGCCTATTTCTTAAGAATATTTATGTGAGAATACTAAATAAAAACTGGTTGAATGAAGAAAATGTATTACAAATATATAATAATAGATCTTTGTTCTGAAATATAGGGATAGTCAGAATTCTGAATATTAATTCAAGGTGAAAATTACAAGATTAACAACAAGAAAAACCTGATAAATTTCAACATCTATTAGGGAATATATGTTGATAAAAATCTATCTACCTGTTATCAATATTTATTGATCCATTGATTGACCAATCAAATGATCGATATCTGGATCAACACAGAAATATTTTCAACTTGAAAACAACAAAGGAACAAAAAGTATAAGATAATATGTGATGGGGAAATGTGAGATGTGATTAAGGTAAAATATAAGACACTGATTTTCTATCATCACTACTGTTCAAAATAGTGTTGGAAATCCTCTCCATTTAAATAAAGAAAACAGGAAATAACAACTCTAAGAAATGAAAGAGAAACATAAGTCCCTTAAGAATACTCTATTTTAAAATGTATAGTCTGTATAGCATTTATAAAACTCTACTGAAAATGTTAAATTAATGGGAAGACCTATCATGCAGACATTAATGCTCCCCAAATAGATCTTCAGATTCAATGCAATTTCAATTCAACTCCACCAACTTTTTCTTGTATGTGGGGGTAGGGAGAGGGTTGGGGAGAGGATGTGACAATTTGCTTCTAAAATTTATATAAAATAGAAGAGAGTCATAACAACAGCTTAAAAGAAGAACCAAATGGGGATCTTACTCTGCCAAACATCAGCACTTATTATGAAGCTATAATCATCAAGATAGTGTTATATGTCATAGGGATACATAAATAAGCTACTGTACGTGAGTAGTGAATCGAGAAGTTTAAAAACCCACATGTAAGGAAATGCCACGTATGTGGATACAACCGGTGCTGTAAACGAGAGAAGAAAGGATGTGCTAGGAAAGTTATTTTTTAGTACAGAACAACATGAAGTTGGGTCTCTATCTCACACTATACCTAAATATCAAGTCCAGATGGTTTTAAGACCTTAAACATCCTTACAACAAATTTAGACAAAGCCAGCAATCGGAAAAAAGTCTACAAAAGACACCAACAGCCATTTCACAGGAAAAGGAAACATAAATGACGATAACAACATAGAAGGATGCTCGTTTGTTGCCAGAAAAAAAAACGCAAATTAGAATTTCAAGGAGATACTACTTCACACACAGTCATTGGGCCAAAGTCAACAAGCTGACAAAACCATCAACTGTTGCTGAGGATGTAGAACAAGGATATTGGAAACAACACACCTACTTGGGGAAATGCTAAGGTACTAACAAAATTGAATATGAACATTCCCAGAAATCTAGAAATCCTGCTCGTGGAACGTACTCTAGAGAAAAATCTAGAAAAAATGTGCACCCAGAACCACATAAAAGTATGTTTATGGCAGCAGCATTGTCTGTAATGGAAACAACCCACACGCCCATCAATCATAGGATGGAAAATTTAATTGTTGTATATAAATAGGAAATCTGTAAACGAAATGATAGTGAATGAACCACGTCAAGTGGAATTCTCAGGGACATGGTGTTCAACAAGGAAAGCAAGTAACTGAAGAATGAGTGCAGTATGATTTCATTTTTATTGAGATCCCAAACAGCCAAAAATAACAGTATTTTGTTTAGGCGATATGATAAACCAATGGATGCAAAAAGGATAAACAACAGGTTTATGGTTTCCTCTAAGGGGAAAGAATGTGAGGAGTAGGACTGGGGACAGATATAGAAGGAGGTTCAATGGTTCTGGCAAAATTCTATTGATTTCACTTCGGGGCAAGTTTATGTTTTATTTTATTGTCACACCGATTGTCACAAATTGTATGACATGTCTGGTCTGGTTACCTGCGTGGCAGCTACTTGAGTTTTTGATCCTTGCCATAAATCCTGTCTTATAGGTTACCTTCCCAAGGATAAGCCCATCTGAACAGGCAACAAATATTTGAGCATTTTGAAATTTCAGTAAGTGGGGAAATTAGCACGAAAGCGGACACGTGACACAGTCTTAAATGTATAAGACTTAGAAAAACCAAGCCCTTGCCACTGCTCGGCCTTGCCAAACTCCTGGTAGCTATCATAGCCATCTTTTATTTCCTCCTGAGCCCAAAGTGGCCTGAAAAATGCTCAGTAGCAGACTCCACACACCCACTCACCATTCATCAGCGTTGACAAGTAAGATACGACCTATTTGCAAACCCGATTATTGAGTTTAATGTCCTTAGCCACATCCATGCCAATGGGTTCCGGACCGCCAATCAGTCCATTCATAAAAGCTTGGAAAAGGTACTTTTCCGATCAGGTGATCAACACCAAGAGGGAAGTCCGTGGGTTTTACCTAAGTCGCCTGACCTATCCTAATTTGAATTTATGTAATGGAAACAAAACTGCTCTTGTGCTAACTCAGCAACTGACTTCCATGCATAATATTTGTCTTGGGCATGAGGATGCGGTTAGGATTTAAAAGAGAAAAATTAAATAAATCAGATTCCTGCATTTTTTTTTTTCTGGTTCAGGTGAATCAGAGAGGCCTTGTTTAGTCGCTGAAATTCTTTACATGTGACACAATCCTCTTAGCTGGTAGGAAGGTAGGTTTGTATTTTCTGCGATTCACACTTTACGGGAAGAAGGTGGGAGCTGTGAAAGACCACTTTCTTCCTCTTCTGTCATTGGTACAAATAGATGAAATGGGAGCATGATCCCACTCTGAAATATTGAGAAGAAATGGCTGTCTTTACTCTTTTTTACTCGCTTTTTCCTGTGGAGGAAGGGTAGTTCTTTTGAGCCTGACATCCACTGGACTGCAATTCTCTCCTGCAGAGGATTAATGTACTTTTTTAAAAAATGTTTACTTATTTTTCAGAGAGAGAGAGACACAGAATGCGAGCAGGGAAAGGGCAGAGAGAGAGGGAGACGCAGAAACCGCAGCAGACTCCAGGCTCTGAGCTGTCAGCACAGAGTCCGACGCGGGGCTCGAACCCACTAACCCTGAGATCATGACCTGAGCTGAAGTCAGACACTTAACCAACTGAGTCACCCAGGTGCCCCGAGGGTTAATGTCATAGACTTAGCTATGCACAGGTGGCCTATTTTGGGTATTCTAATCTCAAGTAAGAGTAAGGTAGCATCATTTACCTTGACCCTCTAGATCCAATGACCCTCTGTAGACCCTCTGCATCCGCATGCAGATCCACAGTCTAGCCCCTGGGAAAGGACTACACAGGCCATTTGGGCCTTCAGTCTCCACTAAATAATAAAAGCCAGCAAGCATTACCAGTAATAAAACTTACATTTTGACTCATTACCTGACTCTTTTTCTCCCCCTTTAATTGAGTCTGAACATAGAGGAGGAGAGTGTGGTTACTTACATTCCTCAGACTATGGTGTAAGGGGAGGTGAAGGTTAATCTTGGCTCTGATGAGCCGATTAAAATGGACAACTGGTGTAAATCAGGAAGTGCTATCAGAGGAAATACATGGAAGAACTGAAAAATCAACATGCTGATCATATGAAGAATTATATGATCATATTAAGAACAATAAGAATCACAATATCTAATATTTATTGAACACTTACTATGTACCAGATGCTGCTTCAGGTGCCTTACAAGAACTGGCTCATTCATTTCACTCAGCGCCACCAGGGAGAGGTTTTTATTGTCTCCATTTTACAGATGCAATAAACACGAACACGTTAGGCAAGCAGTCAGCAGCCCAAGCTCATCATTTCCTTTTCTTACAGATTATGAACTAAGACATGATATACTAGGTCTAGAGGCTACTGGAACATTTTATAATGTTCTAATACACATTTGGCCGTTCAACTATTCATTCTCCGAGAACTAATCCAGTGCTGACTAGGCACTGGGGATGCTTATAGATATTGAAATACGGCGAAAAGAACAAGATTCTTGTCTTCAAGAATTCAATATGAAGAACCAGGAGGACTTCTTAGATCAATAGCTGATTCTAGGGATAGGGAAGGGAAAATACAAAATTAATCTATACCATCTTGTTTCACCTGAAATTAAGGACGCGCTCAGAAAACAAAAGAGTAGGTAGCCGGTCAAAAGGACATAGCAGTCAGACTGCAAGTGTTCCCAAAGCTCAGAAACAGAATCTTTTGAGTAAGACCTGAAACTGTAAAACTCCTAAAGAGAGTGGGTAAGCTCCTGGATATTGGTGTTGGCAATTTTTTGTTTTGACTTTCATACTAAAAGTGAAGGCAACAAGTGAAAAACGAAATCACCAAGACTACCTGAAGTTAAAAAGCTTCTGTACGACACAGGAAACCATTAACCAAAGGAAAAGACAACCGAACAAAGAGAACAAATGAGGAGTTAATATCCAAAATTGGCAAAAGAACCAAACTAGCCAATTAAAAAATGGTCAAGGAACCTAGATAGACATTTCTCCACAGAAGACATACACATCGTCAACACATCCATGAAAAGGTGCTCCACATCATTAATTGTTAAGAAAATGTAAATCAAAAGCACAATGAAATATCACCTGTCTCACACGGTTGTTATCAGAAAGACAAGAAATAACAAGTGTTGGTGAGGATGTAGAGAAAAGGGAACCCCTGTGCACTGTTGGTGGGAATGTGAACTGGTACAGTCATCAGAGAAAACAGTATGGAGGTTCCTCAAGAAAAGAACAACAGAATTATCAAATGATCCGGCAGTCCCATACCTGGGCATGTATCCAAAGGAAACAAAAGCATTATTTTGAACTGACGTCTGCACTCTCACATTCATAGCAGCATTATTTACCATCCCCAAATGATACAAACAGTCTGTGTCTGATGATGGATGAATGGATAAAGGACGTGTGGGATTAATATATATATTAATTTTATATATACACAAAATTCGGCCTTAAAACCAAAGAAGAGTTCCAGTTCAACATGGCAAGATGGCAAGATTCTGAGCTCAACATATAGATGCATATGCAACAATTTCCTCTAAGAAAAGACAACTTAAAAATTAGCTGGGTAATTCCTACACATTCAAGAAAAGCGAAGAAACCTACATTGAGGGGAAAGAGAAGTTGACATACAATCTTTCCATAAATCTGATCCCTGGTGCAGTGTCTTACAACATAGAGGGAATCCAAAGCCCAGAGCTTCTCCTGAAAAGTGAAAAGCTTGGACCCCACATCAGTCACCCCAGCTTTTAAGATGTGCATCTGAGAGATCAGCCGCTGAAACATGCAGCTTTGAAAACCAATGGGACTCATATCCACAAGAACCACAAGACTATATACCAAATGGACAAAGGGCTATTAGGAGCCTTGTGTGCTTGGACTTACATCAGGGACCAGCACAGAGACAGCTGATTGAGGCAGGCCTAGATTTTGTTAAAGAGGCTTACTTGTTCATCAGCCTGAGAGACAGGTATCTAATAACACACATCTAGGAGCCCGGTAGGGTACTCTCTGGACACAAAGGCTTGGGGCTGTCATCTTTGAGCTCTCCCTAGCTGGCTCTCGCTAGCCAGTATTTCCTGGAAAGGAGCTTGTGCCCTCCTCCGGTGTTCCAATTTGTATGAATGCCACCAGGGATACCTCTGTAGGCACCTGTTTCCGGTGATCACTGGGGCTTATGCTCGAGGGTCCCACAGGACTGTAACAAGTGGAGAGAGAGCTCTTCAAAGGCTACCGTCCTGAGTACACAGAAAGAGACAACATTCCAAGAAGCCCTGTCTTTCTGTGAAGGAAGCCTATTAGCTTATCTTTGCAGAATCAGCACAAGAAGCAAGCTTCTAATTAAACACACATCTAAGGGCTGACTATAATCCTTTCCAGAGATCTCAGAGAGCAGGGGCTAGCTTTGCGCTCTTGTTCTGCTATGCTCCCGAGCACCACTATCTCCCAGAAGAGGAGCTTTGTCATGCATCTGGACACTAGTTTTTGTGGCTGCTGCCCTGGGGATGCCTCTTCATTACTTGGCTCTGGTGGCCAAATGTGCATTCTTTGATCCTACAAGACTTTAACAACTGGAAGAACACTTCATAGCTGGCTACTATCCCCAGGGAACTGCACAGACAGCAGAGTGAAACACATTCCCAAGTTTTCCGTCAAAGAAGTCTATTTGTTCGTCCCGGAGCTCCCAGGAGCTCTGCCCGAAGGGCAGAAGATCTGGTTTGGCACATATCCAGGGGCCCAGAGAAGATCTCTAAGGGGATGGTAGATGACGGTCATCATCTCTGCACTCTCCCACTTTCTTGATTCAGCTTGCCAGTATCTCCCAGAATGGAGCTTGTACCCTCCTAGAGTGTCCCAATTCTTGTGGTTGCAGAACAGAAGACCACCTCTGGCTTTGGTGGCTCATGGGGCTTCTGTTTGCATGTCCCACAAGGCTAACCAATGGAGAAAGAGCTCTCAACTGGCTAGCACCCCCAGGACACAAAGGGGCAAAAGACTGAGCATCCAGTCTTTCTGTGAAAGAGGACTGTTAGCTTATCTGCATAGCTGAATCCAGAGGGGCAGGCTTTTAACCAAAACCACATGGAAGAGCCCATGGTAATACTCTGGAGGCCTCAAAGAGCAACAGTTATCTTTGCATTTTCCCTCTGCTACCTCCAGAGCACCAGTATCTCCTGGAGTAGAGCTATGTGGTGTCCTGTTTTTTGTGGCTAATGCTCAGAGGTTGCCCCTTGCATACTTTGAAAATTGCGATCTAGGGGCGCCTGGGTGGCTCAGTCAGTTAAACCTCTGTTAAGCATCTGGTTTCGGCTCAGGTCATGATCTCACAGCTTGCAGCTTCAGGCCCCACATCGGGCTCTGTGCTGACAGCCTGGAGTCTGGAGACTACTTTGGATTCTGTGTCTCCCTCTGTCTCTGTCCCTCCCCTGCTCGCACTCTGTCTTTCTCTCTCTCTCTTGAAAATGAATAACCATTAAAAAAACAAAAAAAACAAAAACAAGTCACTACCTGAAGGTCTGGTTTCCAATCAGCCTGAATCTAGGGACTGATATCCTCCCTTTGGGACATTCACATGCATTGGCATGCCCTCAACTGGGATTTACTAAAAACAGAATAAACTTCTTAGATATTCATAAAGATTTGAGAGGCCACAAAGAAGTAGGGCAGGGTTGAAATATAAGTTTCATCTCCTACATGAAGCCACTCCTTCATGACAGAAAGAGGTGGTTGTTTTTTTTTTCATGCATAGAAACCAACACAGAGAGCCAAGAAAAACAAACAAACAAACAAACAAACAAACCCAAAAACAAGGGAACATGTTTCAAATAAAAAACTAGATAAAATCTTAGGAAAAAAAATCTTAATGGAAACAAGTTTTTCACCAATAAAGAGTTCAAAGGGCGGGGGGGGGGGAGGATGAACATAGTGAGAATTTAAACCAACAGATAGAAAATATAAGGAAGTACCAAAAAGAGGTCAAAAAGCTGAAGAATACAGTAACTGAACTGAAAAATACTCTACAGGGCTTCAATAGCAGAATACATGAAGCAAAAGACAGGATCAGTGAAGTCAAAGAGCAGTGGAACTCATCCAATCAGATCAAGGGGGAAAAAAAAGAAAAGAAAGAAAAAAAAAAAACTAAGATAGCTTAAGCAACTTATGATACAATATCAAGCAGAATAATGTTCATACTATACAGGCTATGAAGGAGAAGAGAAAAAGGGGCAGAAAACTTATTTGGTGAAATAATGGCTGAAAATTTCCCTAACCTGGGGAAGAAAACAGACATTCACATACAGTAAGTCCAGAGAAATCCCAAGAAGATAAATCCAAAAAGACCCACACCAAGACACATTCGAATTAAACTTTAAAAAGGTAAAGACAAAGAGAATCTTAAAAACAGTAAGAGAAAAATAACCCCCATAAGACTGTCAGCAGAAACTTTGCAGACCAGGGGTGCTTGGGTGGCTCAGTTGGTTGAGCATCTGTCTGACTTTAGCTCAGGTCATGATCTCCTGGTTAGTGGGTTCAAGCCCTATGTGGGGCTTTTGGCTGATAACACGAAACCTGCTTCTGATTTTCTGACTCCCTCTCTCCCTACCCCTCCTCTGCTCATGCTGTCTCTGTCAAAAATAAACAAACATTTAAAAAAAGAAACTGCAGAAGGAAATGGCATAACATATCCGAAGTGCTGAAAGAAAGCAATACCTTCTAATGAAGGATACTCTACCTGGCAAAGCTTACCTTCAGAAGTGAAGGAGAGATAGTTTTTCATATAAGATAAAGGCAGTAAAAATAAGTGTTAAGTACAACAATTAATTAGGGGATACACAAGATCAATAGATGTAAAGTGTGACATCAAAAACCTACAATGTAAGTGAGGAGAGAGTAAACAATGTAGTGTTATAGAATGTGTTCAAATTTCAGTTTTTATCAACTTAAAAATACACTGTTCAAATTTCGTTTGTTGTATTAAGCCTCATAGTAACCACAAAGCAAAAACCTACAGTAGGTACAGAAAAGATAAAGAAGTCTAAACATACCTTAAAGAAAGTCATCAAAACACACAAGAATAGAAAACAAAAAAAGAATACAAAGGAACAACAAAGCTTACAGAAAAGAATTAACAAAATTTAAGTACAGACCTGTTAAATGATTACTTTAAATGCAAATACACTCACTTTTCCAATGAAAATACATAGAGTGGGAGTTTGGGGAACACGTTGTAGTAGCAAGACCCTGAGCTCACCTCCTTCCACCGACATACCAAGGCCGCGACTACATATGGTACAAATCAATCTGACAATAGCCTGAAAACTAGCAGAACAGCTCTTCCATGGCTAAAGATATACACATGTGCGCACACACACACATACACAAATAAATATGTATACACATACATACATACACACACATCACAATGAAATGAGATGTAGTCAGGAATCAAACCCATCACTCAGGGACCCACAAGCAGGAGTGATACCAGGCAAGGAGTTCAGGCTACTCATGAGGCATGCCCCTGTCCTGGGGATCTGCCCTCGGGAAGACAAACTCCCATAAGTTCTGGATTTGCAAATCAGTAGAGCTTAACTCTAGAGCATTTGAAAATCAGTGGGGTTTAACTCGAGGAGAGACAAAGATCTATGGGAAATAGAGCCTCCATGGTTAAGGAGCTTGCACACAATAACACTTGCTCTGAGACCCAAAGAAGCAGGAGTTTGAAAAGTGCCTGGTCTATCCATGAAGGATTTTTACTGACTAATGTGTGTATTAGAGGCATAAGGATCTCTTGGAACTCTTGGAACTCCCTCCAGGACTGAAAGCATTGGCAGGTGCCATTTTTCTTGCCCTCCTTAAGCCTAGCTGGTCTAAAGCTTCTGTAAGTCAGTTCTAACATTCTTTATATACCTTGCTAGCACTGCTTACTGTATATACCTCTGTGAACCTACTCTGGGAGGTGTCCTTGCAAGGTGGCTCCCACTCTACACATGGCAGGCAGCCTTGTTTGGGATGAATGTTCTCTACCTAAGTGGATCCTGTCATGCCACACCCAGAAAGCAGCCTCAGTCAAGACTGATGCCCCCCCCCCCCCAAATGTACTTTGGTCTTGGGGTAGGTATCCTCTCCCACCAGCATGGCCATAAAAGCTGTGGCTGGGCCTCACAGCCAGCACAGTGGGGGACTAACTTCACCCACAAGTACATTTGCAGCAGCTGCAGCCAGACTTCTCAGGCACTCAGGCTGGGACTAACTTTCTACCAGTGCACCCCCAGAAATTAGGGCCAGGCATTGCAGCCAGCCAGGCTGGAGGCCACCTCTGCCAACTAGCCTGTCTGCAGCATTAGTGGTCCTGTTATACAGAAGGGTATATGCAGCCAAATATGGGATATCCCTGGAGTGCTAGTGGGCCCCAGAGGACACCTTCTACCTAAAGCCACTACCTTCGTGACCAGAAGAC
Organism: Panthera tigris; assembly: GCF_018350195.1. Classification (NCBI taxonomy): domain Eukaryota; kingdom Metazoa; phylum Chordata; class Mammalia; order Carnivora; family Felidae; genus Panthera; species Panthera tigris. Next base: position 38,066,682 of record NC_056661.1, on the reverse strand, counting down.
ATAGATGACCTACCGGAAACATAGACACGAACACAGAAAGTCAAAGTAAGTCAAGGAGGAATATGCTCCCAATGAAAGAAAAAAAACCCCACAAACTTCTCAAAAATAATAATAATAATAACCCCAAACCCTAAATGACACGAAGATAAGAATTCTATGGGATAAAGATTCAACTTAATGGTCAAAAATATATCACAGATTTGGGAGAAGAGTGGAAGAACCCAGTGAGAACTTCAAAAAAGTAATAGAAAATATAAAAAAGAACCAATCAGAGTTGAAGAATACAGTAACTGAAATGAAATAGCCACTTAAGGAATCAACAGCAAATCGGAGGATGATGAAATATCAAGGATATGTAAGACAGGGTAGTAAAAATCTTCCAAGCTGAACAGCAAAAAGAAAAAAAGAACAAAAATAATGAGGCTAGGTTAAGGAACCTTGGGGACAACATTAAGCATGCTAATATTGGCATTGTACGGGCCCCAAAAGGAGAAGAAAGAAACACAGGGGCAAAAAACATATTTGAAGATGTAATAGCTGAAAACTTTCCTAAACTTGGAAAGGACACAGACATCCACATTCAGGAAGCAGTGAGAACCCCAAACAAGATGAACACTATGAGGTGCACACCAAGGCACATAATAATTACAATGTCCAAAATTAAAGAGTCTCAAAGGCAACCAGAGAAAAGAAGCCAGGTACCTAGAAAGGATCACCCATAAGACTATGAGCTGATTGTTAGCAGAAATTTTGCAGTCCTAAGGGAGTGGCATGGTATTTTTAAAGTGCTGAAATGAAAAAACCTTCAACCAAGAATACTCTACCAGTCAAGTTCAGCATTTCAGAACTGAAGGAGGTAAAGAGTTTCCTAGATAAGCAAAAGTTAAATAACTTCATCACCACTCAACTGGCTTTCCAAGAAATGTTAAAGGGACTTCATTAAACCAAAAGCCCATCAGTAGGAGAAAAACATGAAAGAAAAATTTTCACAGGTGAAAGCAAACATACAGTAAAATCAGTCACTTACAAAGCAAATATGAAAGTTCAAAGTAGTACTATCAATTATATCTAGAAAAATTAAGTGATATGCAAAATAAAAATATGTAAAATATGGTATCATATCTGTAAAACAGAGGGGGAAGTCAAACTGTAGGGCTTTTAGAACACACTTGAACTTAAGCTCCAATCAAGTTCAGATAGTCTGCTATATACATAGGATATTACAGATGAATCTCATGGTAACCATGAACCAATTATGAATAATAACTACATAAAAAATAAACAGAAAGTAATCAAAACAGAACACTGAATTTTAAAAAATTAGCAGAAAATAGAGCCAAAGGAGAACAGAACAGTGAGAACTACAAAAAATGCCCCCAATAAACAAAGTGGAAATACATACATACCTATTAATAATCAGTTTAAATGTAAATGGACTAAACAGATCACCAAAAAAGAAAAACAACAAGGTAACAACAGCTTTGAATGACATACTAGACCAGATGGATTTAACAGGCATATTCAGAACATTCCATTCTAAAACATGGAACATTATCTAGAAAAGACCACCTTTACCTTCACCACCTCCTCCACCTCTTCTCCCTCCTTCCCCCTCTTCCCCTCCCCTTCCTTTTCCTTATCCTCCTTCTTCTGCCACAAAACAAGTCTCAACAAATTCAAAAAATTTAAGTCATACCATGTATCGTTTCTAACCATAACACTATGAAATTATAACTTGACCACAATAAAAAAAATCAGGAAAGACCATAAATACATGGAGGTTAAATAACAGGCTACAATGAAAGTGTCAACCAAGAAATAAAAGAAGAGATAAAAAAAATTACACAGAAACAAATAAAAATGAAAACACAAAGGTCCAAAATCTTTGACATGCAGCCAAAGTGGTTCTAAGAGGGAAGTTTATAGCAATACAGGTCTACATTGAGAAGTAAGAAAAATCTAATAAGCAACCTAACCTTACACGTAAAGGAGTTAGAAAAAGAAGGAGAAACAAAACCCAAACCCAGCAAAGAAAGGAAATAAAGATTACATCAGAAATAAATGATATAGAAACTAAAAACAATATAATAGATTAACGAAACCAGAAGCTGGTTCTTTGAAAGGATCAACGAAATTGATAAACCTCTAGCCAGACTAATAAGAAGAGAGAGAATGAGAGAAAGGATTCAAATAAACAAAATCACTAATGAAAGAGGAGAAACAACCAACACCACAGAAGAATAAACAATTGTAAAATAATATTATGAAAACCATACGCCAACAAGGCGCACAACTTAGAAGAAATAGATAAGTTCTTAGAAACAGATAACCTACCAAAACTAACGCAGGATTAAACAGAAAATTTGAACAGACCAATTACCAGCAGTAATTGAAAAAAAAAAACAACTTACCCCCCAAAAAATACAGGACCAGAAAGCTTCATAGGTGAATTCTACCAAAAATTTAAAAAATAATTAATACTTACTCTTCTCAAACTAGTCCAAAAAATAGCAGAGAAGGGAAAAATCTCCAAATCCATTCTCTAAGGCCAGTAATCACCCTGATTCCAAAATCAGATGAAGATACCACACAAAAAAAGAGAACTACGGGCCAATATTTCTTATAAAAATCGATGCAAAATTCCTCAACGAAATATTCGCAAACTGAATCCAAAAATACATTAAAAAGTTCATACACCTTCATCAAGGGGGATTTATTCCTGGGACGCAACGGTGGTTCAATAATCACAAAACAATCAGTGTGATATGTGACATCAATAAGAGAAAGGATAAAAACCATACGAGCGTTTCAATAGATGCAGAAAAGGCATCTGACAGAGCACAACACCCATTCGTGATAAAAACTCTCTGCATAGTAGGTCTAGAGGGAACATACCTCAACATAATCAAGGCCTTATACAAAAAACCCACACTCTTACTCCATGGTGAAAAATGGAGAGCTTCTCCCCTAAGATCAGGGAGAAGACAAGGATGTCCACTCTCATCACTTAGATTCAACATGTTACTGGAAGTCCTACCCACGGCAATTAGACAACATTAAGAAACAAAAGGTACCCAAGTTGATAAGAAATAAAACTCTATTTGCAGATGACGTGGATACTATATACAGAAAACCCTGTAGACAGACTCCACCCAAACCCTTAGTACCGATAAATTCAGTCAATTTGCAGGATACAAAATTCATGTACAGAAATTTGTTGCATTCCTATACTAATAAAACAATGGAAAGTGCAAATAAGAAAACAGTCCCACATGCAACTGCACCAGAAACAAAATATCTAGAAATAAGCTTAACCAAAGAGGTGCAATACCTGTATTCTGAAAACTATAAAACATTGATGAAAGAAATTCAAGACCACACAAAGAAATGAAAAGAGATTGTATGCTCACCGGATGGAAGAACAGATATTAAAATGTCTATACTATGCAAAGAAATCTACATATTTAATGCAATCTGTATCAAAATACCAACAATATTTTTCACAGAGCTGGAACAAATAATCTTACAATTTGTATGGAACCACAAAGGGCCATGAATAGCCAAAGCAACCTGGAAAAATAAAAAAAAACCGGAGGGATCACATTTCCAGATCTCAACTTATATTATGAAGTGGTAAAAATTAAAACAGTATGGTACGGGCATAAAAACAGACACATAGATCAGTGGAACAGAAAACCCCAAAATAACCCCACAATTATACGGTCAATTAGTCTTCAACACAGGAGGAATGAAAATGGGAAAAAGAGCGTCTCTTCAACCAATGATGTTGGGTAAACTGGACAGTTACACACAAAAGAATGAAATCAGACCACTTTCACCATACATAAAAATAAACTCAAAGTGGATTAAAGACCTAAAAGTGAGAACTGAAACCACAAAATTCTTGAAGAGAGCACAGGCAGTAATTTCTCTGTCCTTGGCTGTAGCAACATTTGTCTAGACATGTGTCCTGAGTCAAGGGACATAAAAGCAAAAATAAACTATTGGGACTGCATCAAAATAAGAAGTCTTTGGAAGGTGGAGAAAACAATCACCTAAACTAAAAGACAACCTAGCGAATGAGAGAAAATATTTGCTAATGACATATCTAATAAAGGGTTATTATCCAAAACATATAAAGAATTGATATAACTTAAAACCCAAAAAGCCTACCATCCAATTAAAAAAATGGGCAGAAGACACGAGCAAACTCTTCTCCAAAGATGGCATACAGATAGACAATGGACACATGAAAAGATGTTCAACATCACTCATCATCAGGGCAATGCAAATCAAAACTACAGCGAGATATCACCTCACCCCTGTCCGAACGGCTGAAATCAACAACAGAAGAGACAACAAGCACTGGTAAGGATGCAGAGAAAGGAGAACCCTCCTCCACTGTTGGCAGGAATGCAAACTGGTGCAGCCAAAAGCAAGTTCCTCAAAAAAAAATTAAAAAGTAAAACTATCCTATGACCCAGTAACCACACTACTGGGTATTTACCCCCAAAATACAAAAGCACTAACTCAAAGGGGCACATGCACCCAATGTTTATTGCAGCATTATTTATAATAGCCAACCTATGAAACAGCCCACATGTACATCGATAGATGAATGGATAAAGAAGATGTCGTCTGGATGCCATAAAACAATGAAACCTTGCCACTTGTAACAACATGGATAGAGCTAGAGAATATAAGGGTAAGCGAAATAAGTCAGTCAAAGACGGACAAACACCATATGACCTCACACGTATGTGGAACTGAAGAAACAAAACAAGCAAGCAAAGGAAAAAAAAGGGAGAGAGCAAGACAAACCAACAAGCAGACTCTTAGAGAACAAACTGATGGTTACCAGAGGGGAAGTGGGGGGGATGGGTGAAGTAGGTGATGGGGATTAAACAGTATGCTTATCATGATGAAAAATAATAATAAAAATATAAATGGACTAAGTGCTCCAATCAAAAGACATAGGGTGGCTGAATGGATAAAAAACCAAGACCCAATCTATATGCTGCACACAGCAGGCTCATTTCTGATCTCAAGACACATGAACTGAAAGTGAAGAGATGGAAAGGGATATCCCATGCAATTGGAAACAAAAAGAAAGCGGAGATAACAATATTTATGAGACAAAATAAACTTAAAAAAAGATACTGAAAGGAGATAAAGAAGGGCATTACATAATGATAAAGGAATAAATCCAAGAAAAAATATAACACTTAAATATCTGTGCACCCAGCATAAGGGCACCTGAATACTTACAGCAAATATGAACAGATCTAAAGAAAACATAGTTTGCAATAGGTTAACAGTAGGAGACTTTAACACCCAGCTTACATCAATGAAGAGATCACTCAGACAGACAATCAATAAGGAAACACTGGCCTTAAATGAGACATTAGACAAATTGAATTAACAGGTACATACAGAACGTTCCTTTCGAAAGTAGCAGAATATGCACTCTTTTAAAGTGCACATGTAACATTCTCCAGGATAGATCACATGCGAAGCCACATAACAAGTCTTAACAAATTAAAGAACAGTGAAATCACATCAAGCAACTTTTCTGACAATAAAATATGGAGCCAGAAATCAATTACAAAAAAAAAAAAACTGAAAAAAAAAACAATAACCCACAAGCAAGGGGGAGGTTAAAGGACTTGCAGCCAATAGGTCAAGGAGGAAATCAAAGAGGAAATTAAAAAAAAAATACCTTAAGACAAATGAAATGGGAACACAGTGTTCAGAATACATGTGATGTCACAAAAGTTGTTCTTTTTTTATTTTTATTTTTTTTAATGTTTATTTATTTTTGACAGAGAGAGAGAGACAGAGCATGAGCCGGGGAGGGGCAGAGAAAGAGGGAGACACAGAATCCCAAGCAGGCTCCAGAGCCCAACGCGGGGCTTGAACTCACAGACTGCGAGATCATGACCTGAGCTGAAGTTGGACGCTCAACCGACTGAGCCACCCAGGCGCCCTGACAAAAGCGGTTCTTTTTTTTTTTTTTTTTAATTTTTCAATGTTTTACTTTTGAGAGAGAGAGAGAGACAGACAGACAGAAAGACAGAGACAAAACCCTAGTATCTGAAGCAGGCTCTAGGCTCTGAGCTTTCAGCACAGAGCCTGACACAGAGCTTGAACTCAGGAACCATGAGATCATGACCTGATCCGAAGTCAGAAGCTTAACCAACTGAGCCACCCAAATGCCCCAAAAGCAGTTTTAATAGGAACGGTTATAGTGATACCAGCTTACCTCAAGAAATGAGCAAAATGTCAAATAAACAATCTAACATTACACCTAAAATAAGTATAATAAGAAGAACAAAGCCTAAAATTAGAAGAAGAAAAGAAACAATAAAGATCACTGTGGAAATAGAGACCAAAAAAGAAAAAAAAAAAAAAAAAGATCAATAAAACCTAAAGCTAGTTCTTTGAAAATATACACAAAATTCATGTCTTTAAACAGACAACATCAAGAAAAAAGAGAGGACTAAAATAACTGTAAATCAGAACTGAAAGAGGAGTTAGAAATTGACACCATAGAAACAAAGAATTATAAGAGAATATTATAATTATATACCAACAAATTGGAAAACCTAGGAGAAATAGATAAATTTCTAGAAATAAACTTGTAAGACTGAAACAGGAAGAAATAGAAAATCTGAACAGCCCAATTGGTAGTGATTAAATCACATCAATAATTTAAAAACTCTCAACAAAGTGCAGGACCACATGGCATCACAGGTATATTCTACCAAATATACATATATATATTTTAGTTTATGCATTTTTTTTGAAAGAGAGAGAGTTTTTTGAAAGAGGGAGAGAGAGAGTTGGGGAGGGGCAGAGAGAGAATCTCAGGCAGGCTCCAAGCTGTCAGCACAGAGCCTGATGCAGGGTCTGATCTAATGAACCGAGAGATCGCGACCTGAGCCAAAAATCAATAGTTGGATACTTAATGAACTGAGCCACCCAGGTGCCCCTTAACCAAATATTTAAAGAAAAGTTTATACCTATCCTTCTCAAATTATTTTAAAAAACTTAAGAGGAAGGAATATTTCCAAATTTGTTCTTTGAGGCCAGCATTACTCTGATACCAAAACCAAAGACACAACAAAAAAGAAAATTACAGGACAATATCCCAAATCAGCATACATGCAAAAATTCTCAACAGATTATCAGCAAATTGAATTCAACCATACATTAAAATGATCATTTACCAAAATCAAATGAGATTATTCCAGTAACGCAAGGATAGTTCAACATCTGCAAATCAATCAACATGATATACATCAGCAAAATGAAGGATAAAAATCATGTGATTACCTCAATAGATGCAGAAAGAACATTTCACAAAATTCAATATTCATTCATAATAAAAACTGTGAGCAAAGTGGGTGTAGAGGGGACTTATCTCCTGTAATAAGCCCACAGCTAACATACTCAAACTGAAAAGATGATTTTCGTCTAAGATAAGGAACAAGACAAGGATGTTTACTTTCACCGTTTTTACTCAGGATAGTAATGGAAATCCTAACCACAGAAATCAGACAAGAAAAATAAAAGACATCCAAAATGATAATGTAGTAAACTTTCATTATTTGCAGATGACATACTATATATAAAGAAATTCTAATGACTCATTGTAACTAAAAAATGAATTCAATAAGGCTTCAAGATACAAAATAAATATACAAAAATGTTTTGCATTTCTATACATTAATAATGAAGGGGCAAAAGAGAAAACAATCCATTTACAACTGTACCACAAAGAATAAAATACAGTAAAACCTTGGTTTTCAAGCATAATTCATTCTGGAAACATGCTTGTAACATAAAGCACTTGTATATCAAAGCAAATTTCCCCGTAAGAAATAATAGATACTTAGATGATTTGTTCCACAACCCAAAAATATTCCTATAAGAAGGATTACAATACTGTAATAGAATACAAAAAAAAATAAATACAAAATATATAGAAAGATAAACAAATTAACCTGCACTTGCCTTTGAGAATCTTTGTGGCTGTGAAGGTTATTGTGTAGGAAGACTTTTACCATCACTAACAGAATCCCTGTATCTATTTGCTCAATGCAATATTTTTCTGCATGGAGGCCACTGTATACACTCACGTGGATATTGACTACAGTCAGTATTAATAAACCCCTGTCATATACTGTTTTTAATGTAACTAGCAATTTGGCATCAGAGGAAAGGGTCTACATGTGTAGGCAGCCTGACTTAAATGAAGCAAAGCTTTCCTAGGCTTACTTTTGTATGGAAAAGCAAAGGACTGTCCATAAATGCTTTGAAGTGACAAAAAAATACATTTGTGCCACATGTGGGCACCTTCCAACGTTCTGAAAAATCACTGATTTCTGCCAAACAACACGGCCTAAGACTGAGCATCCAAGCACGGGAGATGATTACCCACAATCCCACAGTGAGCGAGCAACAGAGAGAAGAACCAGTGATTCAGTTGTGATCATGTGACATTCAGCATCACATACTGCTCATGCTGCAAGACATTGCTCGTTGATCAAGTTAAAATTTATTACAAATGATTGCTCATCTTGCAGAACACTCACAGAACAAGTTATTCACAATCCACAGTTTTACTGTACCTAGACATCAATTTAACCCAAGAAGTGAAAAACATATACTAGGAAAACTTTAAGACAATGATGAAAGAAATCAAAGAAGACACAAAGAAATGAAAGATACACCATGCTCAAGAAGAGGAAACGTTAATATTGTTAATATGTCCATAATACCCAAAATAATCCACCCAAATACATTCAATTCAATCCCTAACAAAATACAAATATGATTTTTTCACAAAACTAAAATAAATAGCTTTGACGTTTTGTTTTGGACCCACAAAAGACCCTAAATAGCCAAACAAGTCTTGAGGAAAAAGAACAAATGTAGAGGTATTACAATCTCTGATTTCAAACTATGATGCAAAGCTATAGCAATCCAAACAATATGGTACAAATCCAAAAGCAGACACATGGATCGATGAAAGAGGATAATGACCCCAGAAATAAATCCACACTTAAATGATCAATTAACTTATGAGAAATGTATGCAATGATATAAAATGGGGGAAAAAGACAGTCTCCTTAATACATGCTGCTGGGAAAACTGGACAGCTACATACAAAAGAATGAAAATCAACCACTTTCTTAAGCTCCAAACTCCAAATGGATTAATGACCTAAGTGTAAGATATTAAACCACAAAACTCCTTAAAAAATGAGGCTGTAAACTCATGCACATCAGTTTTAAGAACATTTTTTTGGATCTGTCTCCTTGTGTCAAAGCATTCAAAGAAAAAGTAAACATGTGACAATACGTCAAACTAAAAAGCTTTTGCACAGTGAAGGAAATCACTAACAGAACAAAAAGGCAACTTACTGAATTGGAGAATACATTTGCAAATAATATATCTGATGACAGGTTAATATCCAAAATATGTAGAGAACACATACAAGTCAAGACAACAAAACAAAACAAAACAAACCCTAAACAGTCAAGTTGAAAAATGGGGAGAGGACCTGAAAAGACATTTCTCCAAAGAAGACATACAGATGTCCATCCGGTATAAGGAAAGATATTCAACATCATCATCAGGGAAATACAAATCAAAACCACAATGAGGTATCCAAAGCACTGGTATATCAAAATGTATTTCTTCATATGAAATAATGGAAACTCAGACGACTTGCTCTACAACCCATAAATATTCATATGAAGAGGATTATAATACTGTAATATAATACAAAATAAATAAAATACAAAATATAAAGACATATCTGTTGGGATGCTAACGTCAGGATGAAAGGAAATAACAAGTGTTGGCAAGGATGTGGACAAAAAGGACTTCATGTGAACTATTGTTGGGAGGTAAATTGGTATTTTGACTATGGAAAACAATATAGAAATTCCTCATAAATTAAAATATACAATCCCCTAATTCCACCTCTGAATATTTCCCTGAAGAAAACAAAAAACAATTTTGAAGAGATGTATGCATCCCATGTTTATAGCATTATTGTTTACAATAGCTTAGATACGGAGTCATCCTAAATATCCATTGACAGGCAAATGGATCCAGATGGGGTATATGTAGAATGGAATATTATTCAGCCGGAAAAACAACAACAACAACAACAAAATCTTCTCATTTGTGACAACATGGATGGATCCAGAGGCTATATCTTGAAGTGAAATTTAAGTCAGAAAGAGAAAGACAAATACTCATGATTGCCATTATATAGGGAATCTAAAAAACAAAAGGAACAAAAGAGAAACAGACTCACAAATGCAGAGAATACACTGGTGGTTGCCAGAGGGAAGGAGATTGGCTGTATGGGCTAAATAGGTGAAAGAGATTCACAGTTAAAAACTGAGATCTAAAAAATTAATTAAGTTATGGCACCCGTGGGTGGCTCAGTCAGTTAAGCAGCCGACTTCTACTCAGGTCATGATCTCACCGCTCGAAAGCTAGTGAGTTTGAGCCCCACGTTGGGCTCTGTGCTGACAGCTCAGACCCTGGACCTTGCTTCTGATTCTCTTTCTCTCCCTCTCTCTCTGCCCCTCCCCCGCTCATGCTCTGTCTCTGTCTCTGTCTCTCTCTCTCTCAAAAATAAGTAAACGTTAAAATTTTTTTTAAATAATTAAATCATGGGGGTGTGAAATACATCATAGGGAATGTAGTCATTATTACTTTAATAACTTTGTATGGCGACAGATGGTAACTACACTCATTACGGTGATCAGTTTGTAATATATATAAATGTTCAATCACTATGTTGTACACCAGAAACTAATATAACATTGTATGGCAACGATATTAAAAATAATAAACAGAATTTTAAAAAAGATAGAGTGGCTGAATGGGTAAAAAACAAGATCCACTTATGTGCTGCCCATAAAGGAGTCAATTCAGGTGTAAGAACATACACAGAATCAAAGAGAAGGGATAGAAAAAGTTACGGAAACCAAAACACAGATGGGATAAACTTACAAAAGACAAAACAGACTTTAAAACAAAGACTATAGAGGCACCTGGGTGGCTGAGTCAGTTAAGCGCCTGACTTTGGCTGAGGTCATGATCTCGTGGCTTGTGGGTTCGAGCCCCACATTGGGCACTCTGCTGACAGCTTAGAGCCTGGAGCCTGATTTGGATTCTGTCTCCCTCTCTCTCTGCCCCTCCCCTGCTTGCTCTCTCCTTCTCTCTCTCAAAAATAAATAAACATTAAAAAATTAAAACAAAAAAACAAAGACTGTAACAAGAGACTGAGAAAGGCATCACATAATGATAAAGGGTTCAATTCAACAAAAGAATATAACATTTGTAAATAGTTATTATCCAACATAGGAAGCACCTAAATATATAAATCAAATATTAACCTATCTAAAGGGAAAAACAGACAGCTCTACAGTAATAGTTGGGACCTTAATACTCCACTTTTGTCAATGGATAGATCAGCTAGACAGAAAATCAGTAAGTAAACATCAGCCATAAAAATCCCATCAGAACAGATGGACTTAAAAAATATATACAGAACATTCTATCCAATGGCAACAGAGTACACATTCTTTTCAAATGCACAAGAACCATTCTGCAAGATATATAACATGTTAGGCACAAAAGAAGTCTTCATACATTTCAGAAAACTGAAATCATATTAAGCATCTTTTCCTACTGCAATTATATGGAACCAGACATCCATTACAAGAAGGAAACTGGAAAAGTGACAAATACATAGGCATTAAACATGTTAATGAATAACCAATGGCTCAAAGAAGAAAACAGATGAGGAAACACAAAATACCTTGAAACAAATGAAAATACAACATAATACTAAATACTAAATACTAAAATACAACATAAATACTAAAACTTCTGGGGTATAGCAAAAGCATCTCTAAGAGGGAAGTTTATAGGGATAAATGCCTACACCAAGAACTAAGAAAAATCTCAAATAACCAAACTTTACATCTCAAGAAACGAGAAAAGGAAAAAGAAACTAAGCTCCAAGTTAGTAAGAAGGAAGGAAATAGTAAAATTCAGAGTGAAAATAAATCAAATACAGACTAACAAGAATAGAAAATGAATTGCAATTATAAGGTGGTTCTTTGAAAAGATAAAATTGAGAAAGAAGAGAGACAACTCAAATAAATAAAATTAGAAATTAAAGAGATGTTACAACTGATACCACAGACATAGAAAGGCTTATAAGACACTCGTATGAACAACTGTAGGCCTGCAAATTGGACGGCCTATAAGAAAATAATAAATTCCTAGAAACTTAGTACATACCAGGAATGAATCATGAAGAAACAGAAAACCTGAAAAGGCCTTTTACTAATAAGGAGATTGAATGAGCAATTTAGAAACTTCCCAACAAACAAAAGTTCAGGAGAGAGACGGCTTCACTGGTTAATTCCACCAAACATTTAAAGATGCATACATACAAATTTTACTCAAACTCTTCCAAAAAATAAAAGAAGAGGGAACATTTTCAAACTCATTTTACAAGGCCAGTGTTACCCTGATACCAAAACTAGATACCACAATAAAAGACAATTACAGGGGCGCCTGGGTGGCTCAGTCGGTTGGGCGGCCGACTTCGGCTCAGGTCATGATCTCGCGGTCCGTGAGTTCGAGCCCCGCGTCAGGCTCTGTGCTGACAGCTCAGAGCCTGGAGCCTGTTTCAGATTCTGTGTCTCCCTCTCTCTGACCCTCCCCCGTTCATGGTCTGTCTCTCTCTGTCTCAAAAATAAATAAACGTTAAAAAAATTTTTTTTTTTTAAAAAAAGACAATTACAGGCTAACTTCCCTGATGAACACAGATGCAAAAATCCTTAACAAAATACTGCCAAACCAAATTCAACAATTCAGTAAAAGTATTACACAGCATGATCAAGTGGGATTTATTCCAAGGATGCAAAGATGGTTCAACATCTGCAAATCAATCATCATGATATATCACATTAGCAACATCAAAGATACAAAGCATTTGGTCATCTTAACAGATGCAGATAAAGCACTTGACGAAATTCAACACCCATTTACAATAAAAATTCTGAAGAGCGTGGGTATAGAGGGAATGGACTGCAATAGAATAAAGGCCAGATATGACAAGTGCACAGCTAACATCATAGTGGTGAAAAGTCCTTCCTTTAAGATTAGCAACAAGACAAGGATGCCCACTCTCACCACTTTTATTCAGCATAGTACCGGAGGTCCTACCTCGAGTAGTTCAGCAAGAAAAGGAAATAAAAGTCATCCAAATCAGAAAGGAAAAAGTGAAAAGTCACTATTTGGAGAGGACACAATAGTATACATATAAAAATCCCCATGGGGCACCTGGGTGGCTCAACTCGTTGAGCGTCTGACTGTGGCTCAGGTCATGATCTCGCAGTTCATGACTTCAAGCCCCACAGTGAACTTGCTGTTCTCAGCGCACAGTCTGCTTCAGATCTTCTTTCCCACTTATTTTTAGTCCCTCCCGCACTCGCACTCTCTCTTTCAAAAATCAACAAAACTTCAAAAAAGAATTTTTAAAATCCTAAAGACACCACCAGAAATTTTAGAATAAACAAATAAAGTAAAATTGCAGGGTACAAAATCAATACATAAAATTGTTGCTTTTAGGAAATGCCATTAAAAACTGCATCAAAAAGAAAAAAATATCTAGGAATAAAGATAGGGAGGTGAAAAACCTATATGACGAAAACTGTAAGACTCTGGTGAAAAAAATTGAGGAAGAGACAACTAAATGGAAAGATATTCTGCGCTTATGGATTGCAAGAACATTGTTACAATGTTCAGACTACTTAAAATAATCTAGAGAATCCATCCAGTTTCTATCAAAATTCCAATAGCATTTTTCACAGAAATAAAACAAATGATCCTAAAATCTATAATGAACCACAAAAGACCCCAAATAGCCAAAGCAATCTTGAGAAAGAGGAACAAAGCTGGAGGTATCATATTCCCCAATTTCAAGCTCTATATTACAAAGCTACAGTAGTCCAAACAGTATGCTATTGGCAGAAAAAGGGACACACAAATCATTGAAATAGCATACCCAGAAAAACCCCCACACCTATAGATGTTAAATTAATTTATAAAACAGGAGCCAAGAATATACAATAGGGAAAAGACAGTGTCTTTAATAAGTGGGGCTGGGAAAGCAGGAGAGCCACATGCAAAAAAAATGAAACAGGACCACTGTCTTAGACCATATGCAAAAACTACTTCAACTTATATTTAAAATTTGAACATAAGGGGCACCTGGATGGCTCAGTCAGTTAAGCATCCGACTTTGGCCCAGGTCATGATCTCATGGTTCCTGAGTTTGAGCCCCAAGTTCGCGTTCTGTGCTAATAGCTCGGAGCCTGGAGCCTGCTTTGGATTCCGTGTCTCCCTCTCTCTCTGCCCCTCCCCCATTCTCACTCTGTCTCCCTCTGTCTCTCAGAAATAAATATGAAAAAAATTAAAAAAAATTTGAACATAAAACATGAAACCACAAAACTCTTATCAGGAAACATAGGGGTTAAGTTTTTTGACATAGGTCTCAGTCATGTATTTTTGGATGTGGCACTAGCTGCAGGGGTAGTGAAGGCAAAAATAAAGACAGGGAAATAAACAAGTGGGATTACCTCAAACTAAAAACATCCAAAATCTGATTAAGAAATGGCAGAGGAAACGAACGGACATTTTTCCAAAGAAGAGTGGCCAAGAGACACATGAAAAGGTGCTCAATGACACTAATCATCAGTTAAATGCAAATCAGAACCACAAGGAGACGTTACCTTGCACCCATTGGAGTGGGTAGTATCAAAATGACAAGAAATAACAGACGTTGGTGAGGAAGGAAAGAAAAGGGAGCCTTCTTGCACTGTTGATGGGAATGTACCTTTGTGCAGCCACTGTGGAAACAGTATGGAGGTTCCTAAAAAATAGGTTTGCATCTATATACCATATGATCCTGCAATTCTAGCTCTGGGTATTTATCTGAAGAAAATGGAAATATAAACGGTATTCATTTGAAGAAAATGAAAATATAAACTCAAAAATACATATGCAGTCCCAGGCTCATCATTTATAGTAGCCAAGATATGGAATACACACACACACACACACACACACACACACACACACGCTAAATTTATGAGGCAATGGATTTGTTAATTAACTTGATTGGGGGGGGATCCTTTCACGATATGCATATGCCAAAACATCACATTGTATAGTTTATTATTTAGATGTTCTTAATGTCTAATTATTTTGAGAGAGACAGAGGGAGAGAGTGTGTGTGCAAGTGGGGAGGGGGAGAGAGAGAGAGGGAGGGGGAGAGAGAATCCCAAACAGGCCCTGCACTGTCAGTGTAAAACCTGACGCCGGACTGGAACTCACTAACCGCGACATCGTGACATCAAGCGTCTGACGCTTAACCACCTGAGCCACCTATGCAGCCCCGCATTGCACACTTTAAATAGGTTATAGTTTTATCTGTCAATGACACCTTAATAAAGCTGGGGTAAAAAGGACAACATGAGCAAAAAAAACAGACAATGGAGTATTAGAGTATAACTCAAAATATAAAATTAACATGCATGGGACCACACAAATATAATTTATTGAATAAACACACGGGAGAGGAAGAGACAAATATTTCTTACAGAAGAATTCCAAGAGAAACCACTATCCTCATTTGTAACAGCATAGACTAGGTTTGCCTATTTTTGTACTTTATATAAACCGAAGCAATGTATCATCCTCACAGGTTTTGAAGCAGGACTATCATCTGTTGGGTACAAAGGAAACTCAGGTGGAACGTGAGAAATGGAAGTAGAAGGGTTCCGAGTTTTCATCATCTCTGGTAGATTCTGTTGCCTTTTCCTCCAAAAATGCCTACAAACTTCTGACTTTTGAGTTCAGCTTCTATCCAACAAAACACTTCAGATTTGCCTGACTCATCAGTCTGCTATTTGAGACCTATCAGATTTGTACAATGGCAAACTGGAAAATGAATTTTCCATTTAAGACTTAATTTTCATCATCGTGGACAAAGTCTCCATTAAAACCCAAGTCTCCTAAGTGACGATGTTGGTGCAAAAAAACAGACGCCATTCTAACGTGAAAATCCTGGTAGGAGCTGCTTGTCACATTTGTCTCCACTCAGGCAGCTCTTTCTATTTGCCATGAACTGCACCTGTTACTCTTTGTGTGCACTCTCATGGAGAATTTTAAAGATCCAAGAGAGCAATTTAAATTTGTTAAAAATTGAAACTGTCCATCTTGGAAAAAGACCAGACTTTCATGAAATTGGTAAATGTGACGTTGGAAACTGTATTTGGGGGAGTATGAAGGTATTCACTAGGAGAACTGCTTTTGAACCATACACAAAAGCCACTGATAAAAGAAAATCTGGCAGAAATAGGCCAGGTAACAGAGGAAGAGGAGAAAAATCAACATGGATGGGCATTTCAGAATGGAAAAATGTCAACACCGGAGAATCATGGGAGTTCTCTCAGAGAGTTTGATGAAACTCTGGAATATTTTTGCAAAATATTAAGACTTTGTTAGGAAAGTCAACTGTGGAGTTCAGAGCAGCATCTGATGTTATCATACAATAGTGTCTCCAGAAGTATATCATGTTGTAATTATAACATAAATTTAGTTAAATATAAAAACCTAAGCTTATGTTAATCAGTTTTTCAAGGTTAAGTCATAAATTAACTTTTTCCTTTCCCTACTATAACATTTTGACATATTTATATTATATATCACACTGAAATAATGAGAAATTCTTCTTTGGACATAATGATGCCACTCTGGAAACTTCACCTAGAAAATGAGGGTGTTCGATAGGAGAGAAATTCTGATTTAGCTGACAGGAAAGGGGAATTTCCAGATTTGCGATAAGTACTAAAATAATTGCAAAGCAATGAAGAGTTGGGTTGCGAGAGGACAATGCTGTGCATTATGGAGAATGAAGTCCAAGAGGAGAGGATTCTTGCTTTAGAATGGCTGTCTGTACCACCTCTGCTTTGAACTAAGCATCTAACCTGGCCAAATAAAGAAAATCTTCTATGAGAAAACATACCTGGATATTTACAGTGGGAAATGGTGAGACCAATGGTTTCATTTGATGAGAGTATGCTTTTCTAGTTAGCTTTAACTTGATAAATTAAAAAAATATATATCAGCACTGTGTCTGTGCGAGTTGTAGGCTTTTTATTTTCTTTTCACTTTTCTTTTTCTTTCTTTGGTGATTTATTTGCCAAAATGGTATTAAACATTGCAGAAGGATCTGATACAAGGGGCCCCTTAAACCATTCCAAAATATTTCTCGGGAGTCCCTCTGATTCCCACCACAGAGATCTATGGCACCATTTCTGAAAATCTGTGCTTTGAAATACTCATCCATCCAGATACTCCATGGAAAAAGGATTCTGGGGTCAAATAAGGTGGTGAACAGCTGTAAGCCCCACCCCCTGAGACACACAATGTGTATTAGTAATGCGAAAGCTGTGCATCAACATCCTACAGGAAACGAAATCGTTGAGAGAGTTAAGCTATATCCAAAAACCTGCTTACTCCATAACCGTTTTAGGCAGGATGACCATTTAAATCCTATCACATGGGTATTTTGGGACCACGCTTTTGCAAAGAGACACGAAAGTCAAGATGGACCACCTAATCGTGACCAGTCCCCGC
The DNA here is from genome assembly GCF_018350195.1 of Panthera tigris. Lineage (NCBI taxonomy): Eukaryota > Metazoa > Chordata > Mammalia > Carnivora > Felidae > Panthera > Panthera tigris. The sequence continues at coordinate 38,048,931 of NC_056661.1, read as the reverse complement.
CTGCCACGCCCATTCCTTCTTGGCAGGCAGCTCTGGAAATTGAAAGTTTCTTTCTCTGCCCTCAAGGAACAGTCAGTGACATCCTAGGTGACATTGTGTACCACAGTAGGCCTCTACTGCGCTGGTGGTGGCAACAGAAATGAATACAATCACAAGACAGCTCTTAGATAGCTGTCATCTCCTTAGAATAAAGAATGCCTTTGGTCGAGGGGAATGTCAGTGAACCTTTCATTTCTTCTGTCTTGTTGGCTCTGTTCGGCCAACTACTATATGTGAGTTTCCCACTTTTTCCCACTGTTAAATCAGGCTCCAAGGGAGCTCTGCCATCCTCCTGCTCCGGGGCTGATGGGCGATGAGGAATCATTGCATATGCAATAGGCTATTGTTTCCCATCCCCTACCCGGGAAAGAAGTTGCTCTCAGTTTCCTGGTAGGAGTGATAATTACCCTACTTAGCAAGGAGGTCAGAGACTGGAAGTCCTTCAAGGCAGTGAGGGGTCTTTATGTTTCTGTGGGGAGTGAAATCCTCCCAGATGGGGTAGGGGTCCGGGAGGAAGAGGAGAAAGAAAAAGATGAAACAAGAAGAGTGTCAAATGAGGTGAGAAGTAACCATCTCCCCTGAAGTGAGAATATCTTACTTGTTCTTGGTCATAAAGCTAACAGACACTCAACAAAAAAATTAAAGCAATCAAAAACAAAACAAAACAGGGGCGCCTGGGTGGCTCAGTCGGTTAAGCGGCTGACTTCGGCCCACGTCATGATCTCGCGGTCGGTGAGTTCGAGCCCCGCGTCGGGCTCTGTGCTGACAGCTCAGAGCCTGGAGCCTCTTTTGGATTCTGTGTCTCCCTCTCTCTGACCCTCCCCCGTTCATGCTTTGTCTCTGTCTCAAAAATAAATAAACGCTAAAAAAAAAAAATAATAAAAACAAAAAACAAAAAACAAATCTAAAGAAAGTCAAAACCATCCAGGAACAATTACTGTAACTACCAGGTGAATAATGTTCCAGGTCAGTTGTTCATTATATATGTATCCTCTTGCACACACAGCATACATATTAGATTTACAATGTTCCTTTATGTATGTAATGGTGACAACAATTCTAGCTGGTCTGTGGAAGATAGCATGACCAAGTGAGGTATTTACATTATTCCATACGTTCTCCCTATGACGTGGCACTAGGATCCTCATTTTACAGATATTATAGTGACTGTATTAATACACATTATTGTTACATACATTTTTTTTTCTTTGGGAAAGACAGAGCATGCATGTGAGTGGGAAAGGTGCAGAGGGAGGGAGGGGAGAGACAGAGACAGAGACACACACACACACACACACAGAGAGAGAGAGAGAGAGAGAGAGAGAGAGAGAGAGAGAGAGAGAGACAGACAATCTTAAGCAGGCTCCATGCTTAGCATGGAGCCCAATGCTAGGATCGTGACCTGAGTTGAAATCAAGGGTCAGTTGTTCAACCAAATGAGTCACCGGGTGCACCTGTTATGTATATTAATAAAGTATACATGTATTAATATAGTAATATGTAATTTACATTTCACAAATACATGGTATATATACCACAAGGATCAAATAATATGGGATTATGCACTTAGCCCAAGGTTACATGATTAGCTGTGCTCTAAACACTGGAGTCAAGTAAACCTGGGTTCAAACTTCAGTTCTGCCACTTATAAACTGTTGGTTCCTTGGATTCTCTAGGCCTCAGTTTCTTCACCTGTACTACAAGGCTAGTAATGATGCCAACTTCATAGGGTTATTGTGATAATGTAAAGAGAGCACATGCCAAGTGGAGACATAGCATAAGCCTGTAGAAGTTACTGGAATTGAGCACTGTGTGCTTAGCTGGGGAGGGGAGGGAGAACAAGAGAGAATGAGGGAAGGAGAGAATGAATATTAAATAGTGTGGCCTGTCCTTCTCTCTCCTTCTCCAAGCAATGCCTGCTCCAGAATGAACATGAAGTGGGGGGAAAAAATATTGTTGCCTCCATCACATTCTGTTCCCAGGCGTCTCTCAGGCTTGAGTCTGCTGCCAAAATAAGTGTGATTCTAATGTTAAAAGGTTCATATTCTCCGTACATCAAGTTCCTAAAACATTCAATTACTTCATCATGCTCTCAGGCCAGAAAAGCAGCAATCTGTTCCAACACTGTGAGAGAAACTGGCCATCCTGGGCACATGGTAAGAGAAAATGGCGGCCCTGCTGGGGACCCTTCCTAAGTATTTGCAAGGCTGAGGTTGACCCTGCTCAATTTTTGCCTGATGAGCCATCTTAAGCACTAAAGGTTCACGTCGGAGGTCATCCCACTAAAAGTTAAATGGTAGAGCTGGTGTGCCAACCATGCAACGTGCTGAGGTGCTTTGAGGTCTGATCAAATATTTATGATTCCTTCAGAAGAAACTCAAGCTGGGAGTGAAGGGGGGAGGAGGAGACATATCAGCACCCGCGTGGTCGGCTTCTGGCACAAAGACTTACTTCTCAGAACTGGTGGAGACACAGGTCCATTCCACCACACTCACAATAAGATCTCACCTTCACAGCCAGTCATTTATGATCATGGATAGCACGGTCTCAACCTACCCTACAGTTCATCCCTTTGATACCGTGTATTTAGAGCCTCTTCATCAGCAAGGCCGATTAACTCACTGGCCCACCTTTGCCCTCAACACAGCTTACTCTTCCTCACTTAACATTTGCTCATGGTTTTCTTCTTATTAAAATGCAGTTTCTTTCCCATCCTACTCATGCTGTAGATCCCAATGCAGACTAGGTCACACATGTGAACTTTTCCATACTGGAGGAACGAGTACCTGTTACCCCCTTTCAATGCTAACTACATGCCAACCTGGGGCAGCATCACTGGCTTTTCCCATTAGCTGCTTTTTCAAGGACCAGGACCCTATGATCAATAGAACCATGGACAGACAAAATCCATTCCTCTTACCTTGTTGATAAAAGGCTGTAAGCCAGAGACCACATCTAGTCACATTTTTGTCCCTGACCTTGCCTCTTCTAGGCAGATATTAAAAGCTCCCAAAATGTTTGGTGGTTAAGTGACTGGTTTTAAAAGTTGTCTCCTCTGCTATTCCCTCACATAATACCCTACCCCCACCCCTGACTTCTGTGGCTGAAAATCTCATGGAGGTTAGGCATTTCATGGGGAGTACCATGGGCTAGTAGGGTAGGTCAGACCTTGGCTAATTTTGAGGATTAAACGTGTATTTTGAGAATTTTCAACTTTTAAGTGCTCCTTTCCTGGGTTAATGACTGACATCTGGTGGATGTGATGTTGTGGTGTGGGTTGATTTCCTAGAATCCCTTTGTTTGGCCTGGCCTGGATCCCCTCAGACTGCTTAGTCTGAGGATATTCTAGTGCTAATGTCTAGATGACTGTTAGATGATGAAGCATCTTCGTTCAGGAGACGAAATACTTTAATCTACTCAATCTATAAAACACTTGTTCTGTGCCCAGCATCCTAATTAATTTAAAGAAGTTTTCAAGTTGAATCTTCATAAGAACTCTTTAACGTGGGTGGTCACCCCATTTTAAGATGAGGAAACAGATCATTGGGAAGTTTCTTTGCCCAGCAAAGCCACACAACTCTAAGAGGCCAAGCCAGGGAGAGAAGCTGTGCTTTCCTAAACAGCCCTAACTACCTAACTACATTGGTCCCTAAATATGGTTGGTAGAGTACCTAAGTCTTTGGAAAAGACGGTCTTAATGCAGCAAGGTAGATATCAGTCCCTTATAATAAATTGTTTCCTTTTTATTGACTTGAAAGATAATGCAACTGTGAATACTATACATTAATAGATTTTATGTGTAACTAATGGTTTGATGGGCTGCTATGATGTCTAATATTACAGTGAGTGATCATTAGATTTTCAGAAGAGGAAAAAGTGCTTTATCACTAGAAAATGGAATCCTTCCTAAAAGGTAAAGGTAGATATTGAAGATTGATTTGAAAGGTCAGGGTTAACAAGCTCATTAATGGCTAGGTTAAAATCCAGCCCAATCCTTCCTTTTTTGTTAGATAAATAAATTACTTAGCTAAATCGTGCCCTTCATCAGTAGCCTGGGGCTTTTCTTGTAGCTACGGCAAGGATCTGGTGAAGTCCTGTGCAGAAGAGAACAGGAGTCGAGAGCATGGGCTACACAGCCAGAGGTTAAAGCTTAGCTCTCTTCTTCACTGGCTGGGCAACCTTTGACTGCATTATAGAATCTCTTTGTACCACACTTTCCTTAACTAAAAAAAAAAAGAAGATAAAATCGACCTTTAAAATTGACAGGAGAACAACATGAAAACAATTATCAGGTACCCCATGTGGTCCTCTTGCAAGTAAATTCTTAAAGAAAAAAATAGCTATTATCTTCTAAACTAGAGGTCTGAAAACTTTTTTTGTAAAGGGTCATCTAGCAAATATATTAGTCTTTGCAGATCAGTAGTCTCTGTTGAAATTATTCAAATCTGCTCTTACAGCCTGAAAGCTGAAATAGACAATATATAAACAAATGATTGTGGCTATGTTCCAATATAAGTAGTGTGCCAGCCAGGTTTGACCAGTGTGTCCCAGTTTGTTGACCCCTGTTCTAATCTAACCTATGTAGGAATACAGATTCCAACTAAATATGATTTTAGTGACACCTGACTGAAAATAAATTCAGTGACAATAAGTTGACATAACGCAAAAGTAATTTCTTTGTTCCCAGATGAGAAAGGGACCGAGTTGTACAGAGTTATGTGGTCCCAAGTCAGGATCCTGATGGGACATTTTACAAATACAAAGTCGGCACATAAAGGTGATGTGGCTCAGGAACCTATGTTTTGGGGGGGTGCGATTCCAATGTGCGGAAAATTGCCTTGAATCACTAAGCATTGAGTACTGCAGCCACAATGCATAGGATCTGTCTACCTATCTTTCAAGTTTAACCTTTTCTTGGAGGTTAAGTATGCCTTCAGGAACATCTAGAACCCTGAGGTGACCACTCCAAGAACTGTCAAATCTTTCCATTTAAACATACCCAAACTCATCCGAGAGGTAAATTGAGCTATAACTTTTCTGAGATCATGAAATTCCCAGAGGACATCCCAATGTGAGCAAGATGCACGTCAGCCGTGAACATGGAACACCAACATGGCAACCTCCTCATTAAAAAACTAACAAAACGAGATTTTGACCATGCTCCATGATTCCCTGCAAAGAAGTTGGTAAGGTTATTGACAATATGTTAAAGCAGTTTTGGAAGTTTCCTCCATCCGTTATTATTTTTTTAAATCATCAGTCCTCTATGGGGCTCTTTGCCTGATTGTTGGTGCAAGCCAGGCTTTAACGGACATTTCAGACTTCTGTGCTTTACATATGCTCTTTCCTCTACTTTGGATGCTAAAGTAAATATAATAAAGGCCCTGCCACCCAGTTTACTGCTTTTTATACACTGGATTTTAAATAAATGTTTGTTTGCTATTTGCATTCATTGACTAGCTGGGGATGGCTGAAGTCAAGATTAAATAGCTACCCAAAACGAAATGACGAGGGCATGGCCTGGCTTCTTACTCTTGACTTTTAAGTTGGGGCAACATTACCATCATCTTGGATTAGTTTGGATCAGTCATAGCAAGAGGATTTTCCCATCTATCTTTGCAGCTCATATAGATTAGAGGATTATTTGGGTCCTTCTCTCTGCTGCTGTGGAACTGGAGAATAATCCATGAAGGACTGTAAACAAGATTTCTTTTTTTTTTCAATTTATAAAAATTAAATTTTTTAAAATGTACTTTTAAATCTCCTAGATCAAAACAATTTTCTGATGATCCAGTGAGCTCTTCAAGTGCGGACAACAGCGATGTTAACCTAACCACAAACTGCTTAGCTTTATGATTTTAACGGAGCAAATAAAACTGATTTATTAATAAAGTGTATTGTTGAAAGAGAATCTTTGTGGAATTTCAGACTGTGTGAGGCATCCATTTTTATTGGCTTCACTTTGTTATGCTTTCAGAGCTGTTTATAATGTTATTTCACTGAAAATTCCTTTCCATATTGTCATTTGTCTTCCTTCTCCAGAAAGCTTCCCAACAAACAGAAAAAAAAAAAAAAAAAAGTCTTTCTTCTTTTTTTTTCCACCTCCTTAAAATCTATTGAAAGTGGCATCTCCTGGGAATGGGTCCATCTCTTATCCATGTCTGAAGTTTCTCCTGCTCCCAGCAGGGAAGAAAATGGAACTTCCTTTCAGAGATGGTGCTCCTCAAAAGGCAAATGCTTCCACTTTCTTCTCACTCATAAGTGACCTGGCTTAACACGTTCTTTTCTTTTAGCAAAAGTCACGTCAGAGTTATCTTCGGGGCTACGTGACCTGTGCGTTCACACGGGCCTGTGCTCAGAAGGATCCCACATACTTGGTGTAATACTCTGTGGTCACCAGCCTGAAATTCTCAGTAGTCTTTGAACAAGGAGCTTCGTGTTGTCATTTTGCACCAGGCCCTCTGCAAATTACGTAGCCCATCGTGGTTTGAGCATCAACGTGTCAGAGCACTGAATCCTTTTTCCAAAATGCTTCTTTCCTTATGGACAGACAACAACAGTAGAATGGGAAATGTTTTCCAAGTTCCTACAGAGTTGGGTTCTAGGCAGAGCATTACGTGTGATTGTTTCATTCCTAAGCCACCCTGTAGGTACAGTTATGGCCTGTATTTTCCCCCAGATGAGGAAATTCAGATTTTAAAAAAAGCTGACATGTTGCAGGTCACAGAGTTCGTGAGGGTTAAAGCTGACTTTTTAACCTAGCTCTCTGCTTCTAAACACCACTGCACTATTTAACAGCTCATTGTCAGTTTTCACTTGGAGATCCATGGTTTAAACATTTAACTGAACTCAAGTTCAACCACTTTTTTCAGGCATGTGGCTTGGAAAGTAGGTGGATACTGGATCCAAGAGACCAACGTGATAGACACTCTCCATTTCAACAACGACCCCCCATTTCCACCTTATTTCTGAGTTTGTAGGTACCTCCAGGTTGGAGACTATTGCTTCTCCCACTTTCTGAAAAATCTTAGACTTAAAAAAAAATAACTTGTATTCACAATGTGATGGAAAGACCATTAAAAATGGTATCTTTGATAGGTTTTGCTTCTCTCTGCCTGATATGCATTTTCTTTTGCTCTCATGATCAGCCTGTCAATTTTCTTTGGATGACCCCTCCTTCCCACTCTTTGTCTTGTTATTCCAGGGGAGTTGCCACACCCCAGTCCCAGACAATCAACATCTTCTGTCTTGGGATACCATCCTCCCAAATGGTTTTATAAATGATTCAGGGACAAGCAACTTTGTGGGAATCTCTGTGAAATCAAAGTATTTTTTTTTCCCTGCTGAGCTGGAAAATGGAAAGTAGGGATTCCTTGGGCTTTCAAGTTCAGTCAGAACCAAGGGATGGAGGAAAGAATATTTCTGATGCACTTGAGTTCCCGGACCCAGTGACATTCACACTCCGGACAATTTGATGTCATGACCTATGAAAATCCACTTTTGCTTAAGTCTCTTTGAGTTCAGTTTCTGTCACTTGCAGCTGAACAAGGACTGGTTAAGAACAGTAGCAAGTGACTTGCCCAAGAGTACTTTTCCTGACATTCATGTGGAAGACTAAACCAGGAAACATTCATGTGACCTTAACATGGCATTCTTCTTTAACCGGTGGGACTATGTATAAGCCCTGGTGTTGAGAGGCAGACACCGAAACAATCCCAGTTTTTCTCGGCCGTTGTTTCTTTTTGTAGTTCAGCGATTGGTGTTACTTTTTTCTTCGCCAATTGTTTTAAAAAATTGCTGCTTTAAAGAAAATTTTTTTTTTTTTTTACATTTTATTTTTGAGAGAGAGAGAGAGAGAGACAGAGCACAAGTGGGGCGGAAAGAGAGGGAGATACAGAATCCGAAACAGAATCCAGGTTCTGAGTTGTCAGTGCAGAGCCTGATGCAGGACTCGAACCCACAAATAGCGAGATCATAACCTGAGCTGAAGTCGGACGTTTAACCGACGGAGCCACCCAGGTGCCCCAATAATCAATCGCTGGTTTTTAAGAAAAGGTCTAAAACGTGCTTCATAATGATCTAAACTGTCTTGAGGCAGTACGTTTTCCTAGTGCCTGGCAGGGTCCCCACTCCGTTGTAGGTGATCAGAAAAAATTGCTGAGGGAAGGAAAGGCCCGTCACAGTTCTCCTTGTACTGCTGGAAGTATAATCATGGTCATTTACGGACTGAGCCAGTTGCCCTTTTCAGTATCAGTCTGCACTTGGACTGAGGAAATGACAGCCTCTCTTAAACTGCCCGTCTCAACTGAATGAGTGGATAATCAGGAATTGAAATTGCTAAGGGCATTTGGGGAATTTAAAACAAAATTACAAGAGTTTTTTTTTTTTTTTTCTTTTCCTATTTATAAGAAGAGATTTTTCCCTGGGTATTTCATTTTTCAGACACCATCAGACACAAAGATTCTCTTCTCCAAGCACATACAGGAAAAATCTATGACGTACATTTGGCTCTGACGAGGTTTCAGGGAACTTTTGTGCGTGTGTCATTTTGGTGACTTCGCACATAGTTTCATACAGGTCACATGGCTAACTTTGTCAACCCCAGGAATAAAAGAGGGGGAACTCTACTCTCCTTCTTCGCTAAGTGCAGTCTTGGCAGCCATCCAATGAGCCCAGGGTGTGCAGACCATCAACCCGGATTATTTTTTTGCCTTGGGATATCTAGACATTATTTGTCTATATGTTTAAACCTGCAGGAGGACAGCCCCATCCTTCACTTTGCTCTGTGGACCTGAGGCATTTAAAGAGAAAGGGCACCCTCCTACATATTCCTAGGAAGCACCAGGCCATCTTTTTATGGTGCATAAATTCTACCTGGTCAAAGTGTCTTAACCAAACCATCTAAAGTGACAGGTGGTGGCCTGGAGTACAAGGGTGAGTCTGGAAGCTCAGCCCTATTGTTTCCCATCTGTTGTGTTTGCCCAGGTACTCAGCGCCTTGCATTTACAATTTCCCCTTCTGGAAAATGTGAATAACAACCCTGATCCGGATGAGTTGCCGTATCGATTAGAGATCATCTGACACCACGCTCGACATGGCTTGGACACACAAGAGGCGCTTAATATACTATATGTCGTTTCCCTTGGGAGAAAGTGCCAAGCAGTTCATGGACACTCATTCACGTGGACTGTCAGAAAACACGGATTTGAATCGCTAGCACTCCTCATTGATAAAATTGCCAGATTTTGCAATACAAATACAGTACACCTCTCTTAATAAGGAATTTCAGGGGTCCCCGGGTGGCTCAGTTGGTGGAGCCTCCGACTTCAGCTCCGGTCGTGATCTCACAGTTTGTGAGTTCGAGCCCCGCGTCAGGCTCTGTGCTGACGGCTCAGAGCCTGGAGCCTGCTTCGGATTCGGTGTCTCCCTCTCTCTCTGCCCCTCTCCCACTAGCACTCTGTGTCTCTCTCTCAAAAATAAATACAGATTAAAAAAATTAAAAATAAAAAGGAATTTCAGATAATAGATTAAAAAAAATTTTAAGGTTTATTTTTGAGAGAGAGAACACACGAGTGGGGGGAGGGCAGAGAAAGAGAGAAGGACAGAGAATCTGAATCAGGGTCTGTGCTGCCAGCAGTGAACCTGATGTGGGGCTTGAACTCATGAACTGTGAGATCATGACCTGAGCCGAAGTCAGATACTTTAACCAACTGAGCCACCCAGGTGCCCCCCAAAATTTTTTAGTGCAAGTAATATTTGGAACACTCTAATCCTAAAAGTATATTGTGTTGTTTATCTGAAATTCTCTATTAACGCGTGCCCCATGTTTTATCTGGTTATGTGACCTTCCACAAGTCAGGCGAAATCTTCAGTTTTACCCCGTTTAAGGACACTATTAACAGAAATTACAGGACAATTATTAATACGTCATACAGATTTTCATTTTATCCTCACAAAATACTTGTACCCTAATTTTATTTTGGAGATGGTAAAATGGAGACAGAGAGGTTAAGTGACTGACCCATTTCCACACAGCTAAGGACCCAGGTTTTAAATCTAGCAAAGTCCAGAGGCTCCACGGTGTTCTACGGTCGCCATAAACTAACACGTCCATCGAATACTGACTTCATGTGTGAAAAGCAGAAAATACATATTGGTGTAATCCTAATGAGGCTGACGTTCCCACATAGCTCAGTCTCATGGAATCAAATTGGAAGAAGCGTGGTTCAACTGCCAAAACGAATTTTTAAAATTTCCATTAGAGAGAGCCCAAATATTTGAGCAACACTTATCAAAATCCTCTTCCCTTTTCCTGCCACTTTGCTCACAGCCTGCAAACTCCTAAGGGACTTCTCAGCATTTCCTGGAGAAAAATTCTCCAGCCCTTGCCTGTGACTTATTTTTCCTCTTCTCTCCTCCCCCCCCCCCCTCTCTTTCTTAGCCCTTTATTATGTAGATTCACTTGGCCTCTCTCCTAGGAAAGAGAGTCCATATTCTTTAGAAGAAAGGAGGATGGACCAGCAAGTTCAAAATTTACTCTGGCAGGCTGGGGAATTGCTCAAGTTCATGTACATTCCCGTGTTAATAATTTCCTGTTCTTTTACACTAGGTACTCATTAAACGTTAATTGACTTCTGCCTTCTCTTGCTCTTGTCCATGTTTTGCCCACTATCACAGGAGGTTGCTCCCATGGTTTCATCTCATATTCCGCACATGGCCTGACAGGTACCTGAGGCTCTTGGACGCAGCCTGGGAATGAGCCCATGGGTACTGCCGGAGATTACTGGGTTTGATTGAATAGGAGCCTCAGAAAAAGGCAGCACCGAAAATAAAAGCGTGTCTCAAGAGCACATGTTTCTAGGGAGTGAGGGGCAACACAGAGTAAGAAATCAAAAAATCAAACATCCTTCTAGAGCGGGAAGCCTCTGCCAGCCCAGGGTGATCGATCGGTCTCTATCCTTGGCTTCTAATTTCCGATGGGTGGTGGTCTATGATCAAAAGGTGGCCAACAGTTCCTTCACGACAATAGTTCTGTAACACAACCAACACTTGAAGGGTATACCTGGAGTTTATATATGCTCCAGTGACTATGTTTTCTAGAACACAATAGAATTTGCTTGTAGTTCACCTTAGCCTTTAATCCCAGTAAAGACAAGCATCAACTTCGGGCCTTGATCATTGTAAGCGTTTTTGTTTTTGTTGTTTTTTTTTTAAAGAAAGATCTAGAGCAAATACTTGTTTGTCCAGGGGAACACTGAGATGATCTCTTACACCACGTCTTCCGTAACTTCTACATGCTTGTACATAAATCTTAATATCATTTCATTATTTTCCTACTTAAGGTTCAGCTTTGTTTCCTTCTCATATATAGATATTACAGTTAGAAGTATCTCCTTAACATGGGAAGTAACAGTAACAGACTCCAGATGATTTATAAAGGATCTTACTTATTTTATTCCCCAAATCTCACTTTAAAGTTGTTCTCCACTTATTATTGAGCAGTTGAGAAAAAGGTAGTTCAGAGAGGTAGAAATCTGGCCTGAGGTTACACAGCTAAAAAGCTAAAAAATTGAGATTAGAACCCAGGCTTTCTGGCTCCAAAACCTAGGTTTTCCCTATGATGTAGAGTATGACTCAACACTTATGACAAAGAACAGGGAGAGAGGTTTCTCCAAAGAAGATACACAAATGACCAAGAAGTATAAGAGAAGATGGTCGACGTCACTAAATCACTGGAAATTCAAATTATGAGATATTACTTCCCACCCGTTAGTATAGCTATTACAAACAAAGACACAGAAAGTAACAAGTGTTGCTGATGATGTGGAAAGATTGGACCCCTTGTAAATTGCTGATGGGAATGCCTCTGTGGAAAGAGGTAGGACAATTCCTTGAAAAAAGAGACAAAATTACCATGTGATCCGCAATTTCACTTTTGGGCAAAAGCAGGGACTCAAATAGGTATTTGTATGCCCCTGTGTATAGTAGTTTTATTTACAAGAGCCAAACGGTAGAAAGAACCCAAATGTCCCTTGATGAATGAATGGATCAATCGGATAAGAATTTTTATGTATAATGGAATATGATTCAGTTTTAAAAAAGAAGAAGAATTCTTTTTTTTTGATTTTTAAAAAATTTATTTATTTCTGAGAGAGAGAGAGAGAGAGAGAGAGAGAGAGAGACAGAGTGCGAGTGGGGGAGGGGCAGAGAGAGAGGGAGACACAGAGTCTGAAACAGGCTCCAGGCTCTGAGCTGTCAGCACAGAGCCTGACGCGGGGCTTGAACTCACGAACCGTGAGATCATGACCTGAGCCGAAGCCGGACGCTTAACCAACTGAGCCACCCAGGCGCCCCAAGGAAGAAGAATTCTGACACATGCCACACTGTGGATGAACCCTGAAGTCATTTTGCTGAGTGGAATAAGCCAATGACCAAACACCAAACATGGTAGGATTCCACTCACATGAGGAATCTAAAACAGTGAAATTCATAGAGACAAAGTAGAAGGGTCGTTGCCAAGGGTTGGGGGGTAGAGAGGATGGGTAGGTGATATTTCATGGACACAACTCTAGTTTGCAAAGTTGAAAAAGTTCTGGAGATGGATGGCGGTGGTGGTTGCACAGCAGTGTGAATCTACTAACGCCACAGAAATATACACTTAATGGCTCACGTGGTATCTTTTATGTTACGTACATTTCACCACACAAAAAAGAAAGGAAACAGCGCGCACACACACACACACACACACACACACGCATGAAAGCTAAGCAGTTCTAGACCAAGATGCTCAGACAGTACAGTATTTCAGGACTGGGTGGATCTCCGTTTTGAAAGCTCATTCCCCAGTCATACACAGTGAGACTGGAGTACAGCTCAGGACTGCGTATCTATTTTTTTTTTTTTTTAATTTGAGGGAGACAGAGAAAGAGAGAAAATGCTCAAGAGCAGGGGAGAGGGGCAGAAGGAGAGGGAGACAGACAAAGAGAAAACCTTAAGTGGGGTCCACGCTCAGCACAGAGCCCATTGTGGGGCTTGATCCCGAGACCCTGGGATCATGATCTGAGCTGCAATCAAGAGTCAGACACTCAACCGACTGAGCCACCCAGATGCCCCATGGCTGTGCATTTTTAACATGCTATACAGGTGGCTCTGAAGCATGAGTTCCATGAATGGACAACACAGTTTGAGGTAAATCCACTTTACAATAGAGAAAATTTAGACTCCCAACATTTCAGAACTAGAAATTGATAGATCTGGAATTTGTTCACAGACAATCTGGCTTCAGATTTTGCTCTCTAAAGCATTTTTGTGGGAAGCCTAACTGTATACATTTAAGGACTTCACTTTGGGTTTCTTCTGGCATACAAAATAAAAGATATAAACTGGCAAATTGGGAAAGGGGAATTTTGGAATTCTGTAAGTGTTGCTGCAGACCAATGGTTCCCACCTGGGGGTGAATTTTGTCTCCCAGTAGGGATTTGACAAACTCCCCAGACATTTTTCATCGTCATGGGCAGACATGAGAGATGCTACTAAATATCCTATGAAATATGGGACAGCTGCCCACAACAAAGAATTATCCAGGTCAAAATGTCAATAGTGCTGAGTTGAGAAACTTCCATGGGGGTTATACATTTACATGTATTTACAGTTTCTCTAAATCAGGCTTCTCCAAATTTCAACTCTATGACACTGAGCTGGGTGAAAACCCCAAACGATTTCAATTTGATGTTCAGGGAATGTTGGTATTATTTTTAAAGGCCATATGACTCTGCCAGTCAAGTAGTGTCTGTTCAAAGCATGCTGCTGGTATTATTTTTTTTTTTCTTTCTTTTTTTTTTAAGTTTATTTATTTATTTTGAGAGACATTGTGCACAAGCCAGTAGGGGAGGGGCGGAGGGAGAGACAGAGAGAATCCCAAATAGGCTCTTCAACGTCAGCGCAGAGCTTGATGTGGCTCTTGAATTTCCAAACCATGAAGATCATGACCTGAGCCAAAGTAGGATGCTTAACCGACTGAGCCACCCAGGCACCCCTTATTTGTTGTTTTCTTAATCCAGTTGTTTCTAGGATCTTTAACCCAGAAATTTAATGCAAATTGAGTAAAACATCAGCATACAAAAATCTTCATGTTCAGTAACCTTGAATGTATCGTGAAGTTTTCAAAACATACGATTTCATTTTGATTTTACATGTTCTTTCTGCAGATTTCAATTTGCTTTTAGAGGTTAATTCCAGCCTAATGATGACTTTGTAGCACTTATGATACAGGACAGCTTGTGTACTAGTATTCTCACCTTCCTCTCCCAAGCCCTTTGGGTCTACTTTGGAATACAAATTTTCATCATTGAAGCTGAACTTCCTACATGAAATCAGGTTTACTGGCTACTGATCAACAGTTGTAATCTGAACTTCCCCTGGAGACATCATCAAAGCACTTCCCATGAAGTTGAACCATAGACTGGGGAGGAATGGGTTTAGCGATCCAAATTCTACCCGCCCATCTTGGTCAGCGATACCCTCAGTCAGTCTTGACATGAGTAAAAGCAGAACCAAAAGTCATGTGCATCCTGATACATTTCAAGAGGAAATACACAGCCCCACCCCTGAAATACTTGCCAAAAATAAAATTTAACCAGAATCAAAAAGAGTCTCTACTTCTAACAACTTATTTACGGGAAATTAGGGAGATCGAGAAACAAAAATAATGACACTTAGGGAAAACGAGCAGCCAGTATGAGAATGTGGGAAATCCACCAAACGCAATGGACCTTGTTTGGATTCTGATTCACACCAACCAAGTGCAAAGGGACATTTGAGACAAGAAGGAACATTTGCCAGTGGTGATAATGACATTGTGGTTATGTAAAAAGTAAGTTCAGCACACCCATTGTAACCAACAATGTTTTTCCAGACAGGAGATTCCACGGTATTACATCACATGTTCAAGATTAACTATGTTTTTGAACTGGGACAAAATGAGTCCTCTCACACGCCCTTGGCAGTAACATTTAACGATGGGTTATCATTCAGTCATAAACTGCATAGTGGATGCTGATTGCCCAACACAGAGAAGACAGGAAGATTTAAGTGTTCACAGCCTAAAGCACCTTGATAAAGGCAAACGCAGAATTTCAACACATTAACTGACTTAGCAAAAAGTACAAGTTATGTTTGGACAGGCCGTGATGAAGAGAGGAGGGCCCAAATGTAGTTGAGGGCACATGATTTAGTTGCTTCAGCTAAACTGTGGTAATGGATACTGAAAGATCCTGGGAAATTCCGTGGCATAGTGTGCTTACAGACCTTGGGGACAGTAAAACACGACACAAGGAAAGCAAACCAACCAGTGAATCAGTCAATATTTACCGATTTTCAGTTTAAAAACTCACCACGTGATTATATATAGACAGTGGTAACGCTATTTTTAAAAAGATCTCTTCTTTTGTTACCTTTGCGACGATGCAGCTCTCAAGGCATGAGTGAGACCATTTTCATCCTTCTGAGGGTTAAAAACTACAAGTGGAAACCTCTTCAGCCTATCAGAGCATTGGCATTGAAGGCATCAAGAGAGGAAGAATATTCAGGCAGAGGGTAAACTTGACACCTTGGGAGCAGACTTGAGGCTGTAACTTGGGCATGTGAACACATCTGTTCGCAGGCAAGGAAAAGCCAGGAACCACGTGGCAGACTTAGACTTAATTCTGTACAAATAACGACTTCGGTTATTGACTTGACTTCGGTTTTAAGTCAATTAATTGACTTCGGTTTTTCACTGCAAATAGACAAAACAATAGCATGTCTTTCCTACGGTCTGCCTTAAATTCTTCTCCAGGCTTCCTAACCGAGTCCGTTCTACGCACTGCCTGTCTGAGGTATGCTGTAAGAGAGAGCAGCGGATGACTCAAGAGCAGAGTTCAATTCTATCCCTGGCTCACCTCAATACTCTCGACTGCATTTTCATGAGGTAGTAAGGAACTATAGCTAGAAGTGAGAGCAGAGATGCCAAGTGGTTTTCAAACTTGTTTTGTATTCTGGCAGAGTGAATGGATAGGACAACTCATCAGTGATGGGGGAGCTCATTTTCTAGAGTAACCTCCATGTTGCTCACAAATATTAGCTGTCCCTCTTTACAGAAGATTATCCTTCCCTCTCCAGCTTGGTACCATGCTTGGCTACACGACCCTCTCTGGCCAGTAAAATGTGACTGGAGGTTATGTGGCACTCCTGGTTGGAAGCTTACGAGCCAGGGTGGAGTTCCCCATGTTGTCCTTCCTGTCTTTCTCTCACGAGATAGGTGAGGTTTCTGAGAGAGGCTGCTCCCTTAGCTTGGGTCCCAGAGGGAGATGCTTTGGATGAGACCTGCAGCCGGCCCGTGACGGACAGGGAACAGGAGTGGAGAATTCACTCTTGTCGTCCTAAACCACTAAGTCTGAGGGGTGTTGGTGGTTTTGTTTACTACAGCGTAACCTATCCTATCCTGATAAACACTCCCCGAGTGGCACATTAGAGTCGAGGTGGGGTGTTGAGAGGAAGCAGGCAGTATTTAAAAAAAAAGCCCGTCAGAAGATTCTTACGTTCCCCTGTGCTTTCAAGTAGGTAAAGACCGCTTCATCGAGGTGTTACGCTTTGCCACAAACCATCAGTGGGAGCATCGTGGTCTCAAACATGTTGTCAAGCTTTGCCAATATTGGTTAACTGCTTATTTACTTTCTAAGCTACAAACTTACCTCCCAGGGTAATGAGGACATAATTATTGATGGCGACTAAAACTGGCTTTTGGGGGTTGGTGTTAATTTATTCTCTTTTACGTTTTCTCATCTGGCGAGGCAGCTTAACGGCCTTTTCAAGCTTAAATCATTATCAGGTTTATGATCTCATAACCAGATTAAACTGCTTAGCTATGGAAACAAAACAACAAGGAAGGCTGATGGCGTTTCTGCGTTCTGAGGAAGTTCTGGGGCCTTGTATTTGGTGCTGTCATATCACAATGGCTGTCACTTAATAGAAGAGGAAATTGAGACTCGGAAGTGTCCAGTACCTTGTCTAAAGTCTATCACCGGAAAAGGGGAAGAACAGAAACACACATACAAGCCAATGGAACTATCCATGACCCCAAAACACCCTCCACAGAGTGATTTAAGACCATTCAGCACTGACCCAGATGCCCCCAGAACATGACTTTAAATGTCACTCATACTACATGACCAATGTGGCTCTGCAGGGTCTCAGCACCTTCTAGTCACCCTGGGAGTCCAGCCGGTGCATCATACCTCACGGTTTTATGACAGCTAATGTGGGAAAAAGGAAACACAGTCCACTGTGCACAGGCTTTCACAGTCTCCCACTGGCAATGACACCTATCACTTCCATTTCCATTCCATTGGTTCAAGCAAGACATCTGTGCTTGTCTACCTTCACAATGCCATGGGAAAATGTAATTGTGTCATGTGAAGGGGGAGGGAGAAATGGAATAATCATTAACATTTAAGAATTTCTGTGGCAGGGGCGTCTGGGTGTCTCAGTCCACTCGGCGTCCGACTCTTGATTTTGGCTCGGGTCATGATCTCATCGCTTGTGAGCCTGAGCCCCAGGTCTGGCTCCACGCGGAGTGTGGAACCTGCTTAACATTCTCTCTCTGCCCCCCCCACCCCTTGCTCATGCACGTGTGCTCTCTCTTTCTGAAAATAAATAAACTTAAAAAAAAAAAGGCTGTAAAACATTTCTGGGTCATAGTAAATATCAAAGGGAGTTTCATCATTATCTAAATAAATCCTATTTCACTTAGAAGTATACAGCAGCTATATAATATATACCCACTGAAGCTCACAGATTGGAAAGTGTCAGACAATGGTGACCATCCAACTCACTCTGGAGTGTAGTGCTCAGCACAGGTTAGATTTCCCCCATCTTTCCTATTATAGAGTCTCAAATTGGGAATGATTAAAAATAATAAATAAAAGGGAACATTTCATAGGTAGGAGTGAAATTCCTATTTTATGCTTATCAATGGGTCTTTCCTTAACTAATTTGTTCCACGCCGTGGTCTGAAAACACCATATGTTTGTAAACAGGTTCACAGTCGCGCGATTGCAGGTAAATGAAGGAAATAAGCACACATTATAAATTATGTCGTTAATAATTAAAGCCAGATAAAATTGTATACATTTCACTAAATTACCTTTCTAGGCTTTGCAAATATTCTGAGGGCAGCTAATCTCTCCATTTTAATTAGATTGCACGTCTTTTTCAAAGGCTACTGTCCTGATGTTTTAATATAAAAAGAACGTTCCTATTTAAGGCAGAAATCTGGAGAGCTGAGAATTAACATTCACTGTTAACCTTTTCTTAAGAGGAATGATTTCACTTGAAGTAAGGAAGACCCTCCATATTTGAACCGCACTTAGGATTTTAAAAACAGAATCATAGCCAATGATCCCCTGCACATCTGTGGCACAATGTATCTAAAATTACAACGCTTACCCGCTTCCTGTATGCCCTTCTTTAGTTCATTTCCCCCTGTACTTTAACATTGCTCAATGTGTTATTTTTTTTCTCCCCCAGAGTATGGCCATTCCTTTTATTTACATATTTATTATACATTTTTATTTGTTTACTATCAAGTTAGCTAACATACAGTGTAGTCTTAGCTTCAGGAGTAGATTCCCGTGATTCATCACGTACAGACAACACCCGGTGCTCATCCCAACAAGTGCCCTCCTCAATGCCCAGCACCCATTTTACCCACCCCCATCAACCCTCAGTTTGTTCGCTGTATTTAAGAGTCTTTTGGGGGCTCCTGGGTGGCTCAGTCGGCTAGGCGAACAACTCTTGATTTCAGCTCACATCACGATCTCACCGTTTATAGGTTCGAGCCCCGCACTGGGCTCTGTGCTGATGGTGTGGAGCCTGCTTGGGAATCTCTCTCTCTCCCTCTCTCTCTGCCCCTTCAGAGCTCTATCTCTTTCAAAATAAATAAATAAACTTAAAAAAGGGGGGTCTCTTATGGTTTGCCTCCCTTTCTGTTTTACTCAGTGTTTTTTATCCTACTTATTTTTCATTGCCTCTCTCCCTGTAAATTCAGAGGTTTTTGTCTGCTGTATTGCCTTAGTTTCAATGTCAGGTAATGTGCCTGAAACACAGTAGATGGGCAATACGTATCTGTTAGATGAAGGAGCCAATGATTGAATTTCACAGTTAAGGAGTACTTGTCACTTGAACATCAACTCTTCAAGGATAGAATCGCGTTCTGTCTTTTCCTCAACTGTTTTCCCGGCCAAAAGAATATCTTTTGGCACAAGTAGGCTCCCGAATAGTAGTTAACCAGGCAGTAATGGAATCTGAGAAAATGGGTATTATTCAGGTTAATTTAGATAGCTGGCAGGGTGAGTAGACCTGACTTTAAACACGTATCTGTATGGATTAGTGGAGGTTGTGCGATAGATGCCAAGTTTTGCTGAGTGGGCATCAGCTTTGCTGAGTGGCTCTCTCTGCGTGTTAGCTACACACATAGGCTCAGGCAAGGCCAGACCACTCTTTCGCCACGCATTTGGTTGACCAACCCTTATTTTTCCTCCAGGCCTCGGCTTAGACACCACTTTTTATAACTCATGTAAGCTCACAAAAACGTATTGGCTGAATGTATTAATTAAATCTTTGAGTTGTTCAGGCCCTAAGTCCTTGGGTTATCCTTAACATCACTCTGTTTTTAACCTCCTACGTCAGATCCATCAGAAAATGCTGGCAAACCCCTTCAAAATGTACCGAGAACTTGACCTGGCCTTCCAAACTTCATGGCTACCTTGATCGCTTGCCAGGGCTCTTGGGATGACTCACTAAGTGAATGTGTTGGTTCAGCCATGGCCTCCTACAGTGTGTGTGTAATTCAACAACCAGGCTGATTCTTTCCAAAGGTAAATTGGATCCACACTCTTCTTCCATCTGATACCCACCAGTGTCTTCTCAACTCGCACTAAACACTGATGTTCTTAGCGATCCACGGTTCTTCCTGCATGACATACCCCCACTGTCCTTCTTGCACAGTGAGCCCAAGCCACATCACTCTCCTTACAGTGCCTCAAACCCACCTAGCACAATTCCACTTGGATGGCTTTGCAATGGCTCTTTCCACTCCTAGGAATGTTTTCCTCCCAGATGCTTTGAGGACTTGTTCTCACTTTCCTTTGGTCTGAGCTCAGAAGTGAGTTTATCAGAGCAACCTTCCTTGAGTACCCCTATTTAGAACGGGGTGCACATGCCCATTCTTTAACCCCAACTCTCCTCTTGAAACATATTTACATGTTTATTGTTATCTTTTCTCTCCTCTAGAATGTGAGTTCCTGTTGACCCCAATCTTTGCAATGTTGTGTGCCTCATACAGAGTCTAAATTCAGGAGGTATTTGTTGAACTGAATCAATGAATACAGGGAAAATTTTTATCCTGAAAAATTTTGTCTAGCTTGTACCAATACTATTATCTGGGAGGTTGGTTTTCTAAGCAAAAATCTGAATCACGTCAAGGGCAGTCAACTCCGTGACAAGGCAACAGAGCTGGGAGATTTTAAACCAACCTTTAATGGGATTTTAAGAAAGGAGGCATACTTGAGCCTGTGCTCAATAGGTAATTCTCCCTATCATTTAGACTTTGTTAAAATGACACCAAAATTCAGAACCTATTCTAAATAAAGCATTTCTTAGAACAACAGAGGGTGGAGAAGATCCCTTGGAAGCCTATAGATAACACATGGTGCTGGTCAATCATGCAGGTTCTGGGATTATCCTGTTGGTTTGAATTATGGTCATGCCATTTCCTAGCTTTAAGGCTGTGCATTGGACACTCTGCTTTTACCAGTTCCCTCACCTTTAAAATAAGAATGCACATGGTTCCTGATGGGTGAGAATAAAGGAGATAACCTAAATGCTTAGCATAGTGGCTGGCACAAAGAGAGAACTAACCGTGAGCTCTTACGATTAGTATCGCTCTGTTCAACACATCTGTTACATAGAACCGGCCACACTTCAATTATGTGCTTAACGTGGAAGAGAAGGAGGCTTTCTTTGTGACTCAGAAAATGTCTTTATTCAGGCATTTACCCTGAAGCAAACTCTTGCTGGGTCTAGGCATGTGGCCATTCATGGGGGTGGGGGAGGGAAGGTCAAGGTCAATCCAGCCCAGTAGAGGCACATGGTTGTAAATGTTATATATATATATATATATATATATATATATATATATATATACACACACACACACAAACATATACATAATTATATATATATATATATACATATATTTGTGTGTATATATGCAATTATATATATGTGTATACATAATTATGTATATATATAAATATGTATACATATAAAAAACTATATATAATGTATATATACATAAATTATGTATACATAAATATGTGTTTGCATATACATAAAATATTTATATAATATGTATATACAAAATATGTATACATATATATGTATATATCTATGTATGTATATATACATGTATATGTACATAGATATCTACATACGTAGATACATACATGTATATACTTACATACACATATACACACATACATATATCTACTAAAAATAAAAATATGTCAGGATGAATTTCACCAAGGAAGAATGGAGCCTGCTCTCTAAATAGTCAGATATAGAGAAACTATAGTACAAAATTATAGTCAGAAATCAAAAACACAAAGGAAATTTTTTAAATCAATTTGTGCTTGTATATATAGATCTAAGTAAGTGCTTTATGTTTTTGTAGGATGACCTGATGGCTCATGTTTATATTTTTAGTTTGTCCAGAGATGTGAATCACGTCCTTATGGGCAACTGAGGAGGAGGACTGAAAATTTTTAAAAATTCCTCGAGCACATTGATCTCGGGCCAGGGTTTTAAACTGGATGTCAGTTAAATCTTCCCTCAGTTATAAAATTGTTTTAACAACCTGGAAGAGCATAACTCACATTGGTCTGAAATTTATCAAAGATATTCTACTTGATGACCTTCTTCTTCCCATTTAGATGGCATCTTAACTGTTAATTTCAACTCATCTTTCTTTTTATTAAAATTGGAGAGAACTGTAGATTCGCTTGTGGTTGTAAGAAACATCAGGGGGAAAGATCTTGTACACTTTGCTCAGATTTCCTTAGCTCTACATGTACCCCTGTGTGCATATGTATATTAAAGTGCTATAGAAGGTTCAAGTATCCTGTACAACAGTCAAAACAGTGAATGGTTCTGAGGCTGTCAGGATTCTTCCTGTTGCCTTTTATAGCCACACTTCCCTCCCTCTCACCAGAGTACCTAACTCCTGGCAATCAATCCTCCACTTGTAAGATGTTGCCATTTCGGAGCACCTGGGTGGCTCAATTGGTTAAGCGTCCGACTTGGGCTCAGGTCATCATCTCGAGGCTCATGAGTTCACGTGCTAAGCTCTGTCAGCACGGAACCTGCTTCAGATCCCCTGTCTCCCTTACCCTCTGCCCTTCCCCGGCTCTCTTGCTCAAAAATAAGCAAACCCTAAAATAAAATAAAATTGTCACTTCAAAGATGCTGTATAAGTGGAATCCTATAGTATGACACCCTGGAGATCAACTTTTTTCACTCAGTGTAATTCCCTGAAGATCCTTCCATATTGTTGCTTAGATCAGTCATTCATCCCTTTTAAAGGCTGAGTAGTATTCCAGGGTACACGTGTATCACACAGCTGGTTTATCCGTTCAACCTGTGGAAGGAAATCTGTCCCGGTCCCAGTTTAGGTCTATTACCAATAAAACTACTATGAACATTTGTGCACCAGCTTTTGTGTTAATACAGATTTGATTTTTGGAGGGAATAACGCAGAGAGTTTCATCATTGGGTTTTATGGTAGTTGCAAGTTTAATATATTTAGGAATTGAAACCCCCTTTACAGAGTGGCTATGCCATTTTACACTCTCAGCCACAATGCAGTCTACAAGTGACAGAGTTTCTCCACATAATCAACAAAATTTGTTTTTGTCCCAATCTTTTTGTTTTCATCATTCTGCTATCTGTGAAATCTACTATCTGGATGCTGTAAGATCCCATCATGGTTTTAATCTTAATGGGTAAATTGTGTTGACTATCCTTTCATCGCCTTTGTATATATTATTTTGTGACATATATGTTTTTAGATAGAGCTCAAATTCTAATTTCATTTATTTTTTGAGTTTTGAGAGCTCTTTATGTATGCTAGATATCAGTCTGCTGCCTACGTATCTTGTAAATATTTTCTCCCAGTCTGTAACTTCTGTTTCTCTTCACCTGGGCTTTCATAGAATAGTAATTTCTATTTTGAGAAAGAATTTTTATTAATTTTTCCTTTTGGGGCACCTGGCTGGCTCCGTCAGTTGAGCATCTGACTCTTGATTTTGGCTCGGGTCATGATCCCGGAGTTGTGGGACCGAGCCCTGTATTTGGCTCTGTGTGGAGTGTGGAGCCTGCTTGGCATTCTCTCGCTCTCCCTCGACCCCTCCACTGTGCACACACATGCATGCTCACTCTAAAATGAAGTAAAAAAATTTGCTCCTTTTATGGATCACGCTTTTGGTGTCAAGTTTAAGAACTCTTTCCTTAGTCCCTAGATCCTAAAGATTTTCTATGTGATTTTTTAAAACTTATTTATTTTTTTTAGTTTATTTATTTTGAACCTACCAACCGTAAGATCATGACCTGGGCTGAAGTTGGATGCTCAACCTACTGAGCCACCCAGATGCCCCCATGACTTAAGTAATCTTAAGATCCATAGATGCAAAATCAAATTGGGGCGGTCGAGTTTTCTGGCTGGGGGTGTAACATAGAACTCAGATGTAAGCATCCTGGGACATATGGCAGGCTCCATTCTGTCTGCATAGAGTCCCCCTTGGGGCTCAAACCCATGAAACTGTGAGACCATGACCTGAACTGAAATCAAGAGTCAGACACTAAACTGACTGAGCCACCCAGGGGCCCCTGTCAAAATTCTATAGTTTTACATTTTTAAAGTATATGATCCGTTTTGAATTTTCGTATCAAGTATGAAGTTTAGGTTTACTTTTGTCCATTGCTCTAGCAACATTTGTTGAAAAGGCTGTCTGGCTTCCACTGAGTTGGTTTTGAACCTTCATCAAAAATCAGCTGGGCATATTTGTGTGGGTCTATCTCTGTCCTCTATTCTACTACAATACTCTGGGCACCTAGCATTTCACCAATACCAGACTTTCATGATTAATGGAGCTATGATGTAAGCCTTCATTTCTGGTAATTAACCCCCTTCACTTTATTCTTTGTCAGGATTATTTTCACTACTTAGGGCCCATGCCTCTCCATTTAAGTTTTGGAATAAGCTTATGTAGGTCTATAAAAAACCTTGCTAGGATTTTGATAAGAATTACATTCAACATATAGATCAATTAGGGGGAGAACTGCATCACTATTATTTGTGTCTTCCAATCCATGAACACTGTATATCTTTACATTTACTTAAGCCTTCTTTGATTTTATGCAACAGTTTTTCTTTTTAACTTTTAAGCATATCAATCCTATAGGTGCTTTAAGTATTTGATTTTCTTTGGAATATTATGTATGGTGTTCTCTTTTTAATTTTCGTTTTTTCAAGTGTATTGTATGTAGAAATGTGCTTGATTATTTTTGGTGTTGATCTTGTATTGTAGGACGGTGATGACCTCACTAAACGAAATCTTTTTCAGACTATGTTCTGGTCATCCTATCACTGAACTATCCAACCCTCCAGCAAAAGCCTGAGTTCTTCGGGGTCACTTCTTTCTTTCGAAATGGGCCCCAAACCATAATTTGCTTCTTAATTCTTCTAGACTTTTGACAAGCCACTAAAAGATACTGCCACAGAAAAGGTTCTTTATCCATTTTAAGAAAACTGTGATGCGTTTTCACTAACCTACTTTTCATGCAGATCAAGCCTCACAATGGAGAAACGATCGGAGGTCAGCAATTTATAGAGAACCTAATTCTAATTCTCGAAGGACTTGTCAAGAAACTTAGTTTACTAGCTTACAGAAAAGTAAGTGGTTTAGAGACTTTGAAACCCAAATTTAACCTGTAAATGATCTCGGAAGTACTAAAACCTGAAGAAGCCATCTTCTCAACAAAAGTCCAAAAGGTGTTTGGCACCATCCAGCCCAAAATAGCTCAAGAGAACTGATCCTGTGTATCTATCTTTCTTATGTTCTTTTCCCTTTGAAGAGTTTCCTTTAAGAAATTAAACAGGACCAAATCCTCAACTTCATTTTTTTTCCAGGTCCCTCATTTTGATTCAGAACCACATCTTCGTTTAAGGGTTTATGTAGATAAACCTCAATTTTGTCAATCTCAATTTTGTCTAAGAAGTAGGATCAACTTCTAATTTTCCATGTTAAATCCCATACTCTCTACTTTCTCTGGCAATATTCTTGAGATGACTGTACCAGGTTACATCCCATGCTGGGCCAGATGTTCTCAGTAAACTGAATAACTGTCCCCACGCTATTTGCTCAGTAGTGCCACTGGCATAGTCTAAAACAGTTTAT
Source organism: Panthera tigris (assembly GCF_018350195.1). Classification (NCBI taxonomy): domain Eukaryota; kingdom Metazoa; phylum Chordata; class Mammalia; order Carnivora; family Felidae; genus Panthera; species Panthera tigris. The sequence continues at coordinate 38,023,342 of NC_056661.1, read as the reverse complement.
CCTCAGCAAGTTCAGATGCTTCATATTATGGCATCAAATGCTGGAGAGAACAGAGGAAAATCCCAGCGATGCTCGTTGTCTGTGCCCTTTCCTACCCAGTTCTGTGAGGCATGTGGAGGTCTCCTGGGATAGCCTGAGGCTTCTTTGGTGAGCCTCTGACTCGAGCAAAATTAATCCACATGGTTACATTTTCCTAATCATTTGAAGGAGATGAGAAGGATTCTCCAAGCAGCAAGATCTAATATTGCAATGGCAGATGAAACTGGCACTTTTTGTCATGAGTCGTTAGAGAGTATGTTGTAACCAGAATAAAAAACAGAGCCTTGGGTGAGAGGGACGGTCAGGAAATGGGAATGAACCAAACAGGGCATAGGACAGTAGAGAGCAGTGGGGATTGAGGAGAACCCAAAATGCAAACTTGCCTGGAGGCAGTGAAATTTCTAACCAACTCTTCAGGTAGTGAAGAGGACTGAAAGACCAAAACAGAACAACTTGCCACCTAAATTTGTTTACAAGATCACTAGGATTAAACCTCCAGGGAGTGGTTGAAACTTTTAAGAAAAAAAGTGCTCGGGATTTCAAATACTGTTAACCTGCAGATCTCTCAAGATCACCAAATCTAAGACTAAGGAGGTGGTGACTAGCCACTGGTTAGCCTCAAAAGATGGCTGAATGACTTTCCTTACCCCACAGGCTACCCAAGCCTCTACTACCATATTAGAAGCTCTATTCAAAAAATTGCCTTTTAATTCAAGCAAACAGACATTTATGAAAATTACTTTTCCGAGAAACATATTTATGTGCCTTATAAACAAGAACACTTTTTTAACATTAAAAAATTTGAACTTTAAAAAATATGTAAAATGTTCAAGAAATGTAAACAGGAATTTTCATCTCGTTTTCCATATGGTTATGTAAGCACCTTAAATATCAACACAGATCACAGACAAGCCCATTTACATTCATAGGAATTTTCTAAATAAGAAAAAATTCATTAAAAAATTGTTTCCAAAATTAAATGTTATTTTTTGGCAGCTAAAGTAACGCTTCTTGCAATCAGAAATTCTGAAGGATGATGTGTGCTAAGTAAAATGTCCACATAATTGAAGTTTTTTTCCTTAAGAAGCAACTTTGAAATGTTTATATTTAACATATGCCGTAGACACTTTCCTACAGGTTTATCTAAATTTTTGTGTCTGAAGATACTGAATATGAAATTAGATTTTCTTGATGACTCACGTTAGCATCCTAACCATTCATAATTGCTCAGCATTTCCTTCACAATTTTCCTTCCTTTTTCCTCACTGGCTGGTTGTTTGTAGGAACTTAGGGCCTTATTTTATCTTCCTTGAGTCTCTCTACCAACTCTAGTATTCACACCTGGACTAGGCAAACATCTTGGATTGTTAGAAATATTTGTTAAACTTCAACTTAAAAAACACTATTATTTATTTATTTAGTTTGAGGGACAGAGTGAGAATCCCAAGCAGGCTCCATGCTGTCAGCACAGAGACCCATGCGGGGCTCGATCCCACGACCGTGAGATCGTGACCTGAGCTGAAATCAAGAGTCAGACACTGAACCAGGCACTTAACTGACTGAGCCACCCAGGGGCCCCAGTAAGTAATTATTGAATGAGATTTTAAGACCTTGCTAATTTGAGAGGAGGTAGTTGGGACAGTTCTGTGACAATTGTTTCAGGTAATCGGTTCCTTTAGGTTTTTGCTTTATTTGTGGGTTTTGTTTGTCTTTTTGTATTCCTTAGTTTTTTGATTAGAGCTTATATTCTAAAGTTGCAAGAACACTGATGTTTAGAACTGCAGCTTTGAAAAAGAAAAGGCTATTTGGTTTCTGGTTCAAGAAGCCACCTTTTGTGTGTTAAGATGAAACAAAATCTCTCTTTTTCTTTCTGGTCTCCAAATCATACGTATTTAAATGTGGTCCAAATTTAAACTGGCAGAAAGGTTTAGTTTTTTCAACCAAAATACAAATTTTTAGTCTTACTTTGCAAACACACACACACACACACACACACACACACACACACACTTATTCATAATATAAAATAGAAAACAAATGTATATAGTATGAATTTTTAGGGCTCCATAAGGAGTTACCACAGACTGGGTGGTTTAAAATAACACAGTTTGGTCTCTGATGATTCAGGAGGCTGGAAGTCAAGATCAAGAGGCTATCAAGCTTAATTCCTCCCGGAGACTCAGTCTGTTTCATGCCTCATTTTAGCTTTTGGTGGTTGCCAGCATACCTTGGTCTTCTGGTCTTCTCTATGCCTTTTTCACCTAGGCTTGGTTTGTATGCATGTATGTATGAGTGTGCGTGTGTGCGTGTGTGTGTGTGTGTGTTCTGTTATCAAGAGTCTCTTATGATTTGCCTCCCTTTTTCTTTTTTCCCCTTCCCCTATATTCATCTGTTTCGTTTCTTCAACTGTACTTATGAGTGAAATCATATGGTATGTGTCTTTCTCTGACTGACTTATTTCGCTTAGCACAAGGAGTTCATTTTTAACTTCTTTACATCTGTGAAGGCACTATTTCCAAATGAGGTCACATTCACAGATACTTTAGGTTAGGATTGGAACATACCTTCTTTTGGCGGGGGAGGGTGCAATTCAACACCACACTTATATGTGCATTATTACCTATTTCATAGGTGCTATGGAATGTGCAATGTGTAATTACATCAAGTACAAACTTTCTCGACGATTTTCAAGATATGGAGGAGATAATCAACTGCAAATCGATGGTTAAATGGCACCATCTTGCAAAATTAAAGATTTTTATGTCCCACTTGGAAGAAGCATGTAACCTTTCAAGTCAAAGAATGAAGTTCCAACCCCAGGAAGCTCTCTATTCTGGCCACTCTATCTTGATTTTAAGTGAACATTCTAATTAGAACCGACCCTCATAATCACTTTTATATTAATAGCATTATAAGGTAAATGTTCTTCTATCTGGGTTTTATCTCTCTGCTATAAATTGCATTGTTACTTCCTATCATGCCCCTTGCATTATCAATTATTGGATACGCTTTTAGACAGAATTGGGGCCATGAGTAATTGTAGAGGCATCTGATAGATGGGAGAAATTTTCCCTTCCCTTGCAAGACTGGATCTCTTTGGCTGTGAAAACGTTGATGTAAGTCAACCCTTAATTCATCCTTTCATGTTTTGGAATGCCACTCCAAAAAGCTATTCAACAGGTAAAGGGATTCCTAACAGAGGAGTCAGTGGCTGATTTTTAGTTTTTGTCATTTTTTCTGGTATCTTGCTAAGAACAAAGTGCCTTTACGCTGGTTCACATCAGGGGCTTCTATCTCAAAGTCATACACCTTATAGTTCGGTCTACAGCAAAGGAAAAGTTTATGTTGTACGACACCAGACTCTTCCTTTTACACTTTTAAATTCGGTGCCAATTGCTGACCTCCAAGGAGAAAACATTTTAGACATTACCATTGCCGGACTCACCCAGAAATCCAGCTTCGTTCATTTTCACTCTTAATCCTGGTCTGATTTATGTCTGAACATAGTTTTTACGGGTATCAGGTTGCCTTTCTCATAAGACTTTTTAATGCGCCCCGTTCTCTAGTGATAATGGTCTGACGGGCCTGCGTCTTCTGAATGATACAAAAGTGTGCATTGCCCCCAAGACACTCCAAAGACTTCGTGGGTTGAGGGAAGATCTGCTGGACGTTGGTAATGGTATAGTAGCTGACAAAAATGTCAAAAATATAAGTTATGGTTCCAGTCCACTTGAAACGCTAGAATATGTTCCCCCAGTCACCTTATTAATGGAGATATATTATCTCTCTGAGAATTTCCTGTCAAACTCTGTTAAGTAAATAAAGGATCAGTGAAATATCAGAAACAGGGCTAACAAATGGAGCCAAGTCCTCCACTTGAAAGAAGAGAGCCAGCTGTTTACTGTGCTAATTCGAAACAAAATGGAAATGTATGTTTTTCATCTTTGTGGCATATGATTTTCAAACATAGGTTGAAAATTGGCTTTAGAAACGACTTTTTTTTTGTAAATAAAGGATTATTACTGGTCTGGTTTGTGTGACAAATGTGACCAGTCTCTGACAAAAGACAAATGCCTGTTTGAGCCTTGTGTATTGCTTCTAAATTCAACTCAAACCACAAAGTAATGTTTGAATCATTCACCCGGTTTAGTCTCCATGTGTCAGGATCACAATAGACTAGAATTTTTTTTTCTAAGTCTGGGATGCCTAATTGTCACTACCAATGACAAGGCCGGACATAGGAAGACTGGAACAGATGAGCAAAGCCACCCAGCTCTCTGGTTCTGGTGCAGTTATGTAGGTCTCCCCTATACTCTGTGTCGCTGGTAATCCAACATATACTTGGTCTTTCATCCTGTAGGCCAGTAGTTCTCAACTGGGTGTGATTTTTTTCCTGCCCATTGCTTTGGGCAATGTCTGGATACAGTTTTCATGGTCATAACTCAGGAGGGAGTTTGCTACCGGCATCTAGTGGCTTGAGACCAGAGAGGCTGTGAAACATCCTGGAAGGCACAAGACAATCCCCACACCCAGTTAGGGTCTGGCCCCTAGAGATGTCTAGAGAGCCAAGTGATAAATGTCTAGAGAGCCAAGTGATAAATCCTGCACTACAACAGCGGTTCTCAATCTGGATCTGTGTCAGAGCCACCTGGAAAACTGAGAAGGAACTTGGAGGCCCATGCTCACTCCAACAGTTGAGGGTCTGTTCTTTTGCAGTGTTACCAGGTTTACAGGTGATTACCACCAAAGTTTAGCCATCAACGCTGTGGGTTATCAGTCAGGTTTGAAAACTGGACATGAACCATCATAGAAAACCTTTTTGGAATATATCCCCTGCAATTGCTCTAGCTCTCTTGCACAGCAAAGAAAGAAATCCTATGACAGTCATCGATTGATCATGATTTCTCCAGACCGGTATTTCCCAGTCTGTGGGTTGTGCAGTTACAAGGGCTAGGAGAATCCATAGATGATCTAATAACATCCACATTCATTTAGAAAGTGTAGCTCATTGGAGACTTAAAAAAAAATGTTTATTTTATTTTGAGAGAGGGAGAGAGAGAACAGGGCAGGGGCAGAGAGAGGGAAAGAGAGAGGATCCAAAGCAGGCTCCATGCTGTCAACGTAGAACCCCATGTGGGGCTAGATCTTATTGTTTGTGACATCGAGACCTCAGGCGAGATCAAGAGTCAGATGTTTAACTGACTAAGCCACCCAGGCATCCTGGAGGTTTCCAAAAAAAAAAAGATGAACAAGAATATATAGCTATGGTCATATGTGGGTTCATGAAATATTTTGGTCATCATTTTGCAAAGGGTCCCATGACTTGAAAATCACCTGCAGACCCTATTTTCAGGATTTTTCCAAAATTTTCTCTTTCTTATTCTTCACCCCAAGTATCTCTGACACAACTTTCTTCTGGGATGCCAAGTTTTCTACATATAGTACCTGGCTTAGATCAATTTTTCTCCAAGCTTGATTTTGCAAACAAATCACCTGGGAATCTTCTATTCTACAGATCCCAGTTTGGTTGGTTTTGACTTGTCACTCTGCATTTGTGATAGGCCCCCTACAAATGCCCCCGGTACTCAGACCACAATGCTCATAGTGGGGATTCAGACATGGTCATTTCTTGATATTTATGTACTCTACACATTACATTTCTTAAAATACTTCCACTTGATCTCAGTAAGGTGAGAAAAAAATATGTATCAACTCCACGAAATATCACGACTCACATTTAGCTTGTATAAACCTTAGACAAAGTCCTTCTTCTACATAAACTGATTAATTTCTTGAACACAAGGTTACTAGACCATAAGAACACTGGATAGAAACTCAGGCGGCAACAAAATCCCCTACAGGAGATCTTGACTATGGGATAGCTCTACCGTGGGGATGCTTTGCATCTCCCTGAATATGAACTTCATTTTATTCCCAGTCAACTCTGCCATCATCATTTCTACCAGAATGGCCATGGAAAAGGAAACTAGAACCCAACGGCAATCAAGTGGGATCACCGGGGTCACTTTAGAGTTTGTCGCATATCTTGATAAATGTTCCTAACTATTCCTCCCTGACTGTCTGCAGCTATTATTTTGTTTTAATACATAAACTTCAAGACACTAGCAATTGTGACATAACCTATTAGATGGAGATTAGATTTAATAGTTCTCTCAAAAATACCTAATCAGGTGGATTTCCAGGACAGTTCATTGGTTTTCTATGGTAGAAATGGGACATTTGTGTAAAAAAATCCGTATTTAATAGATTCTCAGTATGGATTTGCAGAGGAGTACCACTTTAAATAAAATGGTCTAGCCCAATGGGCATTTCCTCGTCTGGCCTAGGTTCTGGCACTAAAATCTGGCTAATAAAATAACATAAAGCCTATACAGTCGTAAAGAGTGGTGAATTAAGATACCAAATGTTCACTGTGTATTGATAGCTAGGTTTGAAAATAAATACTAAGGTTAGGGGGACAAATTCTGTCTCCCCCAGCAAGAAGCCATACACAATAGAACTCACTTAGTTGTGTAGCAACTTTGAGTCACCCTAGCAAAAGGGTATGAGGCAGGAATAGGAGTTTTGAGACTCTGTCAATTTTTGAAGGTGGAAGTCTGAAGTTTTGTGTGCTATCTCCTGATTTAAGTCTGGAAAAATAGACTTAAATCCTTGCATGGAAAAAAAAGTCAAACAATAATGGAAGTTGAATTTGGTTTCCAAGTCCTAGTTTACAACTTTTGCTCTAAAGCAATGGCTCTCCAGTTGTGGTTCCCAGACCTGCAACATCGCCATCACCTGGGAACTTGTCAGAAATGCACATTCTCAGGCCCCAGCCAGGTCCTCCTGAATCAAACTCTAAGAATAGGGTCCAACAATCTGTGTTTTCTTTTTTCTTATAGTTTATTTTGAGAGAGAGAGAGAGAGAGAGAGAGAGAGAGAGAGAGAGAAAGAGAGAGAGAGAGTGACAGAGAGAGAAATGGGAAGGGCAGAGAGAGAGAGAAATGGGAAGGGCAGAGAGAGAGAGAGAGGGAGAAATGGGAAGGGCACAGAGAGAGAGAGAGAGAGAGAGAGAGAGAGAGAGAGAGATGGAGACAGGGAATCCTAAGCGGGCTCTGCACTGTCAGCCAAGAGCCCCGTGAGGGGCTGGAACTCATGAACCAGGAGATCATGACCTGAGCTGAAGTCAAGAGTCAGACGCTTCATCGACTTAGCCACCCAAGTGCCCTTAGCAACGTGTGTTTTAATGAGACCTTTACATGGCTCAGCTCCAAGTTCCAGTTTGACAACCTCTGATCTAGAGATTTTCCCACATGCCTCATCTTTTTCTTCTTGCCGTAAGCCAGATCCTCTGCCTCAGCTTACTGTTCAGCACTACAACCTCAGGAACTTTTAGGTAGAGGCTTGTTCTTGGCCGTTCTAACTCTAACCCCTTGGGGCCTGTCCATACCTTTGTACCATCTATCCACTTTAACCTGTTTCTTACCTGCTTACATGTCTAGCTTGTAAATCCTTTGGTCCTTTTAATCTTAGGCTGAACCATAGGAAATGCCTGTGTTTGGAGGTCAAACCTTATTGGTTCTGATGCAACATACTCGGTATTATTGTTGTTTATGATACACCTTCATTACCTCAAAAACTTACAAGCAGCTAAGGAAGTAATGAGTATAAAACGTTCATCCCTGTACTGGTACTGAGTAAACTCTCAGTAAGTAAGAGCTATTTCTATTATCATGTTTTCAATAGTTAATCCAGCAAGAAAACTATTTTCTCTGTCAGGACAATACTTTGAAGCTCAAGAAGGGGTTGGAAATTTAGTCACAAAGCTAGCAAGAGGCACGGGTAGGACTTGTATTTCGGTTCCCCGATCCTGTGATTTACCATGTTGTATGGCCCCTTGGTCTATCCCAGAGAATATCATCACTGGGTTTGCTGCTTCTTCTTGGATGTGCCATTTGGACTTGTCAGATCCCTTGACCAGACCTTGCCCTGCTCTGCGAGCCCATGGCATAGTTTAACAGAGGCTCTGCTTCAAGGTAGAGGGAATCCCAGGGTGATGCCAGCTCTGAAAAATGCCTGATCTATTCCAGTGTGATTCTACTGGTAAATAGAGGTCAAGGGGGAGGCAAGCCTGGCAGGAGAGAATACAAGAATCGCTATATTCCAGTTACATTGATGGGGCTGCTAAAGGAGAGCGTGCCCCTGACCACTGGCAGGACATGTGGGCTCCCATAGCCAGTACCAAGAAATCCAGGAAAGGCCAGTCATGCCCTGAGTGTGTGCCAAGGCCATTGGTAGAAAAAGCCCCAGGTCAGATGAGGTGGCCAGCAGAGGGCAGCATGCGTGACTGTGCTCCATCAGTGCAGCCGTTACCTGAAACAACAGAGCCATGGCAAAAGCTTGTGTCTTCCTCTAACAGCAACCCTCAACAAGGAGGCGACGGGGAATTCTTAACTCGGCACTGCTGCAAAGCTAAATTCCCATGGGCCGTGCCACCTAGAGAAGGTTGCTCTTTCTAATTTTCTCAGGGAAAGAGAATGGGTTCGTGCTGGTCCTGAGTCAAAGTAAGTAGGGATAGGATAGGGAACAGGCTGAGATCTGGGTGCCTCCATATCAGACAGAGAGTTGTATAGGACCTTTGAAGTTTAGGTAGCAATGAGGAATGGTAAGATGTTGTCACGTGCTTATTGAGAAGCAGAGAACATCTATCACATAGCCCTCAAGAGCGTTTTAACCAATTATTAATAAACTTTAGGTTTTAGGTTCGTTAACAAATGGAGAAAATGAGTCAAGTGGTTATACATGGTCTCCCATCCTTCACCCCCTTCCTCTCCAGCTTCTACATCTTGCTGTGGTACAAGTGATGAGCCAGTATTGATACATTGTTAACTAAAGTCCATTTTTTATATTACTTTTTATACTTGGTGTCGTCTAGTCCGTTTCCACAAATGCCTAGTGAACTCTATCTGCCATTACACTATTATACATAATGGTTTCCCTGCCCCTGTGTTCTCCTTACTCTTCCTCTCCTCCAGTCACGCACTGTTGATCTTTTTATTAGTTCCATAGTTTTTACCTTTTCCAGAATGGGATCGAGTTGAAATCATAGAACATGTAACCTTTTCAAACTCGCTTCCTTCATTTAGCAATATGCATTTAAGTTTACCTCATGTTTTTTCTTGGGCTTAATAGCTCCTTGTTAAGATATAAATACTATGTAATATTCCATCATGCAGCTATCCCTTGAAGTTTTTGATTTGCCACATCAGGTGCTAAGTGCCTGGGAATACACAATCAGCCACACCTAAAACTTTTACCACCAACCTGATGCCCAGAGCTTTGCATGGCAATCTTAATGCATTAGTGTGTTTAATTCTATTAAAATCCCTGTGCGGTATATACCAGTTCCCTATTTTACGTGTGGAAACTGGGGTTCACCGTAGTGAACTTGCTCAAAGACAGCGTGGGGTAGAACTTGCATTTCAAGGGAGGACCTTTATCCTATTTTTTCCCCTGTCCTTTTAATACAAATATATGTAGGCATTGTCCTTGGGACACTGTAGTTTAGTGGAAACTAAGACCAAAGAATTTGCATTGCAGGCTTCAGATTCTCCACTGGTTATCCATGCACTTAATCAAAATTCTCTTCCCTTGCCAAATGTCTCTTTCTGCACCATAAAGGTCCTCCAAAAATTGGGCCTAGTACACTATGCAGTTCAGATCTTGCCCTCAGTTTGCATTTCAGGCCAGAAAACAAAAGTCTGCTTCAAGTAAATGGGGACCCCCTACCATATTATAATCTGGTTTCAAGGCCCATCTTTTGCTCACTGTACCACAGTCCACAGCTGAAAGACACAGGTTCAGCTGCTAAGCCAGACTCTGGCTTCTTTAATTTTCTATACTTAGCAGGTCCTCTGACATCTTGGCCAGATGCTATGCTGCTGGGAAACTCAGGATGTCCAGTGATCATTGTTGGCAAGGCTTCTGGACTGCAGTTCAAGGTCAGAAGAGTAGAACGATATATTCTCTCCTCTCCAAAAGGCAACAAGAGCTCACATGTTACAAGGGACTTCTTTGATTTCGGCTCCTCTTCCCCGGGGCCCACAAGTCTTCTCTAATTAATTTACCTGAGGCAACAATATGTTGAATTTTCCCTAAATGCTACTTTGAATTATTTCTTCTTCTACTTAAACATTCACAGGGAAAACAACGACTTTACAGTGTAAAAGCCCTACAGACACTCTCTTAATCTAGTGATTAGAGTTATGACCAGGAATGGGAGAAGTGGAATTCCAAGCCACCAGAAAGGATGCCCCAAGTGGAACACAGCATCACTCCAGTGATTTTCTCGCCAAAGCGGAGTTACCTTAATCTAAACATGAAAGGTCATTAGACAAATCCAAGTTGAGGCACACTCTACCAAAGTAGTGACTATCATCTTCAAAAGAGCCCAAGTCATGAAAGTCAAGGAAATGGCTGCAAGCTCAAGAGGGCAAAAGACACAAAGCACGTGCAACATGAGACTCTGATCTGGATCCTTTTGCTCTCAAATGGGCCAACTGGCAAAACCAGAATGGGGTCTGAAGGTTTAATCAATGGGGGCAGAGCAACTACATCTAATTTCCTGAATTTTGATATTTTACGTTGGTTATGTGGAAGAATGTTCATTCATTTATTCATTGGTTTATTCACTTATGAGAGAGAAATAGCACGTGAACAAGAGTCTCAGAGAAAGGGGGAGAGAGAGAGAGAGAGAGAGAGAGAGAATCCTGTGAGGTGCAGAGAGGGGGAGGGGGAGGGGGAGGGGGAGGGGGAGGGGGAGGGGGAGGGGGAGGGGGAGGGGGAGAGGGCAGAGCCCTTAGAGGGGCTCAAACTCCCCCAAAGCGGGGCTCAGGTCCTGAACCGTGAGATCACAATCTGAGAGGAAGTCAGAAGCTTAACCAACTGAGCCACCCAGGTGCCCTGAAGAATGTTCTTGTTTGGAGAACATACTGTGTCAAGTAGTGGGGATGACAGGACCAGTCATGCCAGCAACTTCATCTTCGTAATGTTCCTGCATGTTTGCTCAAGTTGGAGATTGTTTCAAAAAAAAAAAAAAAAAAAAAAAAAAAAAAAAAAAAAAAGATAAGATAGCTCCCCATGGCTGCATCCTTATCCATAATGCCTTTGGCACCTATGTCAGAATCTCGAGAATATGATTCCACCATCCTTTTATTGCCTTTGGGTCCCCTGCCTGCTGCTCCTGTTTTCACTGTTCTAAGGGAAGTCAGTCTCCTATTGTAGCCAACACTCCAATCATAGCAGCCCTCTCCATGTCCATTTTTCCCATCAGCTGGACTGTCAGCCTCTAGCACCCAATTTAGTATTGATCTATATGAAGAGATCTCCTCCCTGACAACTCAAATGGACCCTCTTGGGAAGCAGTGCCTACTGCAGACACTTTCATGCATACCTTCTTCATAGTATGTGCTCAATAAACACTTGATCTCTGGCTCAACAATGCCTGATCAGATGTTCATGGTTATGGAATAAAGACCTATTTATGATTCATTTCTCCATGAAAAACTCAGCACTCTACTAATACAAAGGATTCCTACTCTTCCTGCGCTTGACTGAAAATTTAAACCATGTGGCAGTGAAGGTTCAAGAGCCAACTTTCTCAAGCCTAATAAAAGCTCAGCTGTAACCTCTGTGAAATATTCTCCAACAAACGACTTGATCTGGGTGTCCGTCTGTGACTTCTTGCATCTCCTAACTCCCTTTTCTTGTTGTTTTTTTATCTCACTAACACTTGCGTAGTAAAGTGTATTCAGCAGGTACAAAACCTGAAGTCACAGAACTGAAGAAGGGAGCCCACATGCTGCGTTCCTGCAGGAACATTAAACCCAACTCTTTCACACCCAGTAGGCAAATCATGCACACTAATTCCTGCTTATTTCTAAAGATTCTGGTCTTTTAAAGTTTTCTTGTCCTCAAGCTCCATCAGGTCTTTGGTAGGAGGGAAATCAAGTGAATAGAGGTAGGGTAGGACATGAAGCATAGGGAAGTCTCCACAGGGTAGGACATCTGCATATATGTCTTTTGGGTAAACTAACTGCTTAACTGCATGCCCAGAAACATTTTTGCCCATTTAATTTCACATCTTCTGATTATGCTTTGATAGGAAGACAAAGTCTCTGGCACTTAGTGTATGTCTCTGTTTTTGTGACTGTACTTGCTCAACCCAATTTTGGAAATATGGCCTTCGGTGGCTCATTTTTGTATGATTGGTACATAATGATACTCATCAGTAGCTTATTGCTATGTAATCAAAATCACTCAAGATTTCAATGCTGCACTAATATTAACTTCAACCATTTACTATTTTAATGAAGTGAGTGTTGATATAAACATTTGCATACTTATTTGTCAATACAAACAGATTTGATGTTGAGTAATAAGGTCATTAAAAGTAATCACATATTTATGTTTTTAATCCCCATTTCCCTCCACCCCTTGCTCCAATTCCTCTCTTCTCTACCACTGAACTAAGTAAGTCAATAAGGGAGCATTGAAACTACAGTACAGGACCACTTTGGGTTTTTCCATTATAAAATGTGTCATTTTCATGTGAAAATCTGCTGGCAGGTGCCAAAGGTACAGAGGAAGTTCACATTCTCTGGTCAGATTCCTTTAAGGGCCCCAGAGGCCACAGAGCTGAGCTGGGGAGTTCGATGCATTCAGTAAAATCCCAGATGAGACCAAACCAACAAACAAAAATTCCCAAACCCAACACCTCAAGCTACAGTACAAACGCATATCCGGGACCAAGCTCTGGCTACAGCCTCTTGCCCTCCTTCTCAGGGCACCCCCAATCTGGGCAACAGAGAGCCCCAATCTGGGCTGTGGGAGAGGAAATAAACTGGGGCATATAGAGGAGAGGAAGGGAGAAGCTGGAGTCACTTTCTAGAAGCTACAATGCTTAGCATTAGAGCCTGAAGAGATCCTGGAGAGCCCTTGACTAAAACTTATTTTACACACCAATAGTAAGAGACTCAAAGAGGTAATGTGATTTGCCTCAAGTCATACAGCCACTATGGATGTTTCCTCAAAACTGTTCTTAAGAATGTTTTTTCTCCTCAAATACAAGGAATTCTGCTGGTAGTCAGAAAGAGGATCAGTTATCCTAAGAAAAGGACTCTACCTGCGACAGTACACTAACTAGGAGCCTTGGTGGATTATATATTGTGGCCAGAACTGAGTGTTTTCTGATCATTCTTGACGCTGCCTGAGATTTTCGCTACACGTAGTAAGCCAATGTGGTCAACATTCAGCCATATTTTTGGATCTGGGCTTTGTGATAAGATCTTGTGATAAGATCTGGGCTCTGTGATAAAAATTACTTTCTGACTTTTAACTGTAGGTCTGAAAAGGTTTCTGCTTTTTAACTATAGGTCAGAAAAATCCTGGAAGCTATACAGTCAACTAGACACGTGTGCAGGGAAGGCTTTTCCAACTTGGTACTAGAGAGTAAAGCTGAGGAAATGTTTTCCATGGTCTTCTATGCAGTGACCATGAGGACTCAAGAGTAGGCATTTAGGTAGGAAGCAACTTCCTTGTATTGGGGTGGAGTACACAAAGAAGGTACAGACAGACCCACACTCTTCTGACTGCCCATCCCCCTCTCTCCCAGCATGTCTCCTCAGAGCTGGAGAGTCAAGGCACTGTCCATGATCCCTCGACTACAGCTCAAACACTGCTAGATATGTATATTCATTGCTGGTATGAGGGGGGACATCAGAGAAGTGTCAACACCTCAAGGCACTCTCCATTTAAGACCTCAACACCCGGTCTCCTCACCCTACAATGGAAGTTCAGTCGTCCCATACTGCAGGCCTCCTTCCCACCCTTAAGACCCACCAGTCAGAACAGCCACCTGCCTCTCAACATATCTGCTTTAGAAGAAGATTATCATTCATTGGTTCATTTACTATGATCACTCAACCGGGGTCTTACCTGCTATTAGCCTCACAGCTTCTTTTGATCAGGTTGACAAAATTGAGTCAATTCTCAGGACTGACACATTTTTTTTTGGAAGCAGCCTATGTACAGAGGTTAGGAGCCCAGGTTCTGCAGGGTTCCTGAATGCAAATGGGGCTCTATCCCTCAATAATGATGGTAACATCAGCTGAAGCAGGTAGTAGCAACAGGGGTGGACCTTATGCAACACTGTTCTGAGGGCTTTATAAGTACTCTCACACTTGATCGCTGTTCAACTTTCATCCAGTTGCTTAACACCTTTGAGCTTCAGGTTCCTCAGGCAAAATGAGGGCAAGAGGACTCAATTTAGACTGTTACAAGGACAAACAAACCAAAGATGCAGCAGAGGACCTAACATCTTTTAACGTTAACATTCCAGGCAAAAGATTCTGACCAGTTAAAAGCTACCTGAAATTATTAATTACAAGATACACTGTAAAGCAAACCATTCAGTTTGGTGTATTTGGACTTTTCATGAAGAAATCCTCAGCTGAAGTCTGGAACATCTTCTCTGCACATTAACCACCAGCTAACTTGCCACAGATGCAAAACAAAGATTGGAATACTAGGGACCCGTGGTGGCTTCTAACTTCTTTCTTGCCCTTGGAAACCTGTAAAGCTTATCTTTGAGGCAGGATAGCTTCCATTTATAGGATTGATCTGAGGGTTTGAAGACTCATGATTCAGTATTTTCTTCTTTTGCTTGGTAAAGCAGGCTTATCATTAATAATTTAGAAGCTGTTGGTACAAGAACCGATTCTAATGATGTGCTGTAAAGTTGGTAAGAAAGCGAGCTGTTGAGCTGGACAAGATGGCTAAGTGATAATGATGATAATCAATTATAATGGAATATGCAAATACTGTATTGTTATGAAGAACGGAGAAGCACTCAGTCCATCTCAGCATGATACACATCCCTGAGAGAATCATGACATTACCCCACTCTACTCAGACTCATGACTTACCTGGGGACCCAGGTAGGAATCAGCAAATCTGCCTTTGAAACTAAGGCATTTTCAAGTCCAGTTCTGGGAACTGGCACAAAGCAGACAGGGCATCCTGGAGCTACTGGGTGCAACCCCATCAAGCAGGAGATAAATTGCCCCACTGGTCCAAAATGAATGAGGCTTTGTGGCCTTCTAGAATGTTCACTCTGTTTGGAGTGTAATGGCAGCCCAAATGGCCAGAAGCTGAGCTCTGAGAAGCCCTAACCGAAGATTCTTCGGGACAGAATAAAGAAACATTTACCTCACAGATCTAGGGGATTGAAATCAAATTCTCATCTGATGTTAGAAAACCAACTTGCTGGTGATGAGTAAGTACCTTCCCAGGAGATACTTGGTATAAAGTGTATTCCAATGACCTCATGCAATGTGCTGGTATTTACCTCGACTTGGGAAAAAATGATGGTCTACTACGGGACAGGATACAGCTGTTTAACCTCTTTAGCGTGTGCTTTGCAAGATCTCTGTGCGTTCATAAACAAGCCGTCAGGTTCCGGCCAACCTTACCGGTGTGGATGCACTCAGCTGAACCTGTAAACCTCTCACTTCATTCATTAGCCATACCTTTCCAGCCGTTGTTTATTATTCCTCGAGATAAATGAAACTGTTCTATTTCTTGCCAGGGCTCTTACAGAGAAAACTGGCCCCCTTTTTTTTGGTGTTGTCGTCGTTGGTTCTTTGTCAGGCTCAACTATAAGATTGGTCAGAACTCAAGAAAAAAATTAAAATTGAGCCCAATTGACTAAATGTGCCTTCGATTGTTAATTAAGTCAATGATTCTGTTTTTTAAATCAAGAGCAGACTAAAGGAGCTTCAAATTAAAAAAACAAAACAAAATGATGCACTTCCAGCCGGGGATAGTGATCAGCAGAATTGCTGGGAGAGGCCCACCGGTCATCAGACAAGACAGTAGAGTCTCTGATGATCTTAAAAAGAATTTGTTAAGGTCTAAGGGATAACCCACAGATCTTTCTTTCCCCCATCCCCATCCCCCCCCCCACAAGGAAGTAGCCCTATTCGTCAAGTAGGGAAGTGTGTGGGGTTCCCTCAGGCTATAAACTACGTCAACAAGGCTGACTCAAAAAGCTCAAAAACAAGTTTGCAGTTTGCAGGAGACATAATTCACATGAGGCCCACATTTTACGGGGTCAGTAGATTCTTCATTTTTTTGTAATCATAGCTTTTGAGACCCTCTCTATGGATCCTTTCCCCAGAGAAATGTGGAAGCTTTCAATAGTGAGCATACAATTTAAAGTGGCTCATGGGTCCCCAAATACTACCCATGGACTCCAGAACTTAGGGTAAGACTATCAGTTTCTGGTATAATCAGCTGAGAAGCCCAATGAGAGTAAGAAGTTGCCTGGCGAGCTAATATTCACATATTTAATGGTATCAGACCAAAAAAACACAGTGCATGGACTCCATGATGCGAATACCTTTACTTTGCCTCAAGAACAATCCTCAGTTAGAGAGAGGCTCCCTCTCCTCCATAGGTAAAACCGAGTCGGGCAAGGTCAACGCTCCAAGTCCAGATGTTCAATTTTTCTTGGCTTTGATTTCAGACCCAAACCAATCCGAACACTCTGTTTCCTGACTGATGCATTCTTCCTTCAAATATGTTGATCTGCGTAAGCCTTGTTGGCTGAGGGCCATTTGAGTCTTCAAGCGATCTGCCCTATCTCTCCCTGGATCTACTCTGTGTTTATCTTGCCTTTTGATCTCACAGAGTAAGGTCTTATTTCCAATTTCTCCAAGGAATACCCCGGCTCTAGTATTCTGTAAGGCCCAACACCAGACCCTAGACCTAACTTTTATTTTATTCCTTCTCCGTGTTAGGTCCTCTGGCTACCATCTGATATACCTTGACCTGTTTTTACGTCACTACCACATTAGGCCCCACGTCCCCACTACGATCATCAGATCCATTTTACATTGAGCCAACTGACGCCTAGAGCGCTTCACTTAGGCGAACAAAATTACATCGTCAATGCTAGCTTTGGAACTCAAATCCGGTCACTGGTATGTAACATCTACGTAAAAGGTCGGCAAGCTTGTTCCTGTCAGATAGGAACTATTTTAGGCTTTGCAGGCCATAACAATCTCTGTTCTGCCATTGTAGTAGGAAAGCAGATGGAGATAGTGCTAAAAATGGGCACGGCTGTGTCCTGCAGGCCTCGGTCTGGTGGGCCGCTTCCCGGCGCCATACTTTGAGCTCCACGCCTCAGGGTGCACTCCTCTTAGACAACAAACTCATCACACCTTGCACACATACAGCTTGGTGCTCTTCTAAAGCAAATCTCTGCTCTTAGAATTAAAAAAAGGTGTCATAGTAAAATACCGATAAAGTCCTACTTGGAAAGTAATGTGCATCGCACTTGTTATGGGATATTTTGTCTAAATTATGTGTTGCGAATTATGCAAGCCTTCTGGAACCTCCCTATTCTTTATCTTCTGGAGATGCGAGTTTTACCTGAAATAGAACAAACAGCTAAAATAAAGGGTTAGGAACATCAGGATTTCCCCAACTTCCTGGCACGTCTTGGTACTACAAGAAAGCAAGTTCCTTATTAAATATTCCTATAACATGTGAGGTCTGGGGGAAACAATGGTTTGTTTATAGTAAATACCGTTCATGCATGGCTGATATAAGACACCGAGTGGCTAACGACAAAGATTAATGCTAATGTTTCCAAATCACACTTTCTACGGTTTTAGGTATTTTCCTGTTCACGCTTCAGAAGCTCCCTTTTTGGTTTGCCTGGAGAAGCCTTGTCTTAAGGTTCAATTACAGATAGCATCGTGACAGGCGAAAGATGTGGTGTGCAGTTTCTTGCTCATGCGTTTGCTTCCTAGGTTTGCAGAAAGTGGCCGAGGCCGAGGGCGAAGCAAAAAAATAAAAGGAACCTGGCATGGACACATGGGAGTTACCCTGGTCTCTCCTAGAGGGAAGACCAGTGGTGGGGGGGGATAGCCTTGGAACCATCAGAGTAACAGGGGTAACACCCCCAAATCATCATGTTCCGAACTGGGAGACAGAAACAACGTGAACAGAATTTAAAACCAGTTTCACTTTATTGAGTGGTTCCTCCTCTACATTCCTGACATGGTCACAGAAGCTCTAATAAACCAGCAACAACAAAACAACATTAACAACCCCAAGAGCAACGGCCAACCTTTATGCAACATTTCCTATGTATGAAGCCCCCCTCTTGAAACTACCGTAGGTACTGTTGTGACCTCCATTTTGTATAAGAAGGAACGGAAATTAGAGAGTTTCCGGTGTTTCTCTGCCTATTTCACCATTAGGCCCGTAAAAGCACAAAACAGAGTGGAAGTCTCTAGGTAAAAGTGAGACATAAAGAACTCAAAGTGTTGTATCGGCAGGGCGGGGGGCGCTCCAACTTTGTATTTACTTTGCTTTTCTCCCTTTTTCTATTTCAGATTCTATGTAATATGTGACTGTGTTTGCTTTAATGTAAAAGTCAGGTTCAAGATGAGAAGACAAGAAGCCATCTCTACCATGGCTTCAAGTACTGCTGGGGCGAATGTTCACGTGTTTGAGAAACAAAAATCAAGCCATCCTTCCCAGCAAGGGAATAAATAAACCCAAGAGACACGAGGGTCTGAAATAACATGGAGATTGTCCAGCCACAGAAATTCAAGAATTTCCATTACTATTCACCACTGATTTCACAACCCAAGGGAAAATGGTTTTTTGGATACACAAGTTTATCAAATCTAGCTCCCTCCACAAAGCTGCATCATCTGAAATCCCAGAGGACACAGAGCCATTCATTTATTCATTCCACAAAGTGTATGGAGCTCCAAAACTAGAAATAGGCACTGGGGCCACAGTAGTGAAGAAGGAGATCAGGTTTACCTCTCAGGTGTTTCGAGGTGAATGAGTGTTTGGATGTCAACAGGCATCAGAATAGAGTAGGGCCAGGTGGTTCTGGAAAAGCAACCCTATCTTGACTCTGAAATGACCCCTTCTCCTCAGTACTAACTTTTCCTCAACCTCTGACAGATGAGTCTCGAAAGGCTGACAGCAAAGATGGGTAGACACAGACACTAAGTGTCTCATTAAAAGGTAAAAAAACAAAACAAAAAAAAAAACAAAACTGGTTTTTAAGAACCCCCCCCCCCACACTTTTTAAAAATCTTTTGACATTTGTTCATTTCTGAGAGACAGAGGAAGACAGAGCTCAAGCAGGGGAGGGGCAGAGAGAGAGGGAGACATAGAATCTGAAGCAGGCTCCAGGCTCCCAGCTGTCAGCACAGAGCCCGAGGTGGGGCTCGAACTCACGGACCGCGAGACCATGACCTGAGCCAAAGCTGGATGCTTAACCAACTGAGCCACCCAGGCACCTCAGAACCCCTCCTCCCTCCAATTTGAATGCAGTCTGTGTTCTTCATTTTGTTTTGAAGAATTAACTGCTTCCTTTTGACCAAAGGCTCAGTCATCTCACACGGTTAGAACGGCAGCCAGACCACTGAACAGGCACACGGGTCAGTGCTAACGAATCTGAGGAATCCTGATGGTTGCCCCTCTCATCTCCTCTTGCTGAAGGTCAATTTGCTACACAAGCCCTCAGAAATGCTGAGACCCAGGCCTGCAGCAGGCAGGTCGGCCTGAAGGGGACCCTGAGGACATCGCTCCAGGTGAAAAGTCACACCCATGAGTTTTTAAGAACCAAATAAAATACTTCAAGTTATTTTAGCTACGAAAGGATAAAACAAAAGACTACTTAGCCCTCTCTTTCTCATGGATAGTAAACCCATGGCCTAGAGGCTGCCATTGTCCACCAGTAGGGACTTAGTGGTCTTTCCCACTAAGCCTGAACACAACTTCAGAGGCCATTCCAACCAACGCCCAGCCCCCAAAGATTCAACAAGGCAAGAAATGCAAACTTCTCTGCATCTACCTACAGTCCAAATTTTCTTGTTATCTCAGCATATTGGTAATTACTTGTTTATGTCTGCATCAATCAGACTCTGGAATGAGGATTTCTGGGTCTCTCTTGTTTACTGATGAATCCTTACTATCACTCACTCATTTCTTTACACATTCCATAAATACTTCACGTGAATACCTCGTTAGTCTCCTGTTGCTGCTGTAAGAAGTTCCCATAAAGCGAGGGGCTTAAAAAACACAAATTGATAAGCTTACAGTTTTGGAGGTTAGAATTCCCAAACCAGTCGCGTCCAGCTTAAAACAAGGGAATGGCCATGCTGCACTCCTTCCAGACGCGCCAGCAAAGAATCCATTTCCTTGCCTTATCAGAGCTTTGAGAGGCTCCCTATACTGCTTGGCTCTTGAACCCACAAGGCTGCAGCTATGGCATCGCCTGGCACGTCTTCGCCTCTGACGCTTCGGCCTCTCTTTGCAAAGTTTTATTGGAACACGGCTGTACCCACTTGTTTACTGATTGTGTATTACTGCTTTCACCTGCAAAGGCAGACTTGTGCATCTGTGACAGAGACCAGGAAGACGGCAGAGCCTACCATATTTACTATCTGGCCATTTACAGAAATAGTTTGCTAAACTCTGATATTGGAGGTTACACTGATATGAGTGACATGCAGATTGGGTATGGCAGGTGAAAGAGAGGGAACTCTGTAGGTATGATGGCACCCAAATTAGACGAGGCCCTGGGTGAGAGGGTGGAGAGGGATGATGGTGATGAGGAAAGAGCAGCAGTTAAGTGTTAATTTAGGTCAGGTTTGAGCTGACTCTGAGACACCTAAGGGGCAACGACCAAGTTGATATGTGCATCTGGAGCTTTGAGACCCCAGTATGCTGTCTCATATCCTGGTGTTCAAAGACTTATTTATTGGTATGTTGGACTATATCCCACCACAGAAACATTTCACGTTAAGCTCTGTTTTGAAACCCTTGTCTTCATTCACGTTAATGAAAAAGCCAGCGTCAGAAACACTGGTTGAAAATGTGACTGCATATGTTTATAAAAATCAATTTGCCATGATTAAAAGACATTAACATTTGAATTCAGCTTATGTTGGTTCCTGGTCACAGGCTAAACTTTGTAGCCAAAGAGCAGCAAATTCGTGTTTTAACCTTTTCTCAAATTTGAAAACTATGAGATCTGTATTTCGTGATTTATGAGATTCAATATTAATGTGTCAGAAATGAATGGCAGTATGAACGACAGAGGGTACTTTTTATCCAAGCAGTTGTCAAAGAACCAAGTGGATGGCGGTGACATGTCTCCTCCCAGTTAACTGCTCAAGATTTCAACTCTCCTTGACACTGCTTCTCATGGTCAGAATGGGAAACCTACTCAGCATACAAAATTTGGGTAGTGAACCAATGGTTTTGCTTACTTGAGGTATGAGACACATAAACTTCCTTATCTGTGTGGTCAGCAGTCAGCACCATTCTCTCTTGGCCCCCCCCCACCCCCCCCAGTAACAAGATGTCTCTGATCAAACATTTCCACCATAATATTTCTGATACCTGCCCCCCCCCCACCCCCATACACGAACTCAGCTGAAAACATTCTCTGAGGTGGCTGCTAGTTTATGAGTACCATGTCAAAACTAAGCAACCTGCACCTCCTGTCCTCTTCTTTCCCAGATAGAAGAAAATATTGCCCTCTGGTTTACTGCTCACCATTGTACTTACCAGCATTTAATAAAATCTCTATTTTACATCTTTAGTGTATTATCTGTCTCTTCCCACAAGCATGGAAGCTACCCAACAGTAGAGATTTTTGTCTTTTGTCCTCTGTGTTCCAGTACCTAGAACAGCGCTTGGATTGTAGTCCAGACTCAGTAAGTAGTTGATGAATTGATAAGTGAATAACCAAAGGATGATAGCATTGCAAACGTCATAAAAATCTTTAGCAGCTTGATCAACATTCAAACATTGCTAACTCTCTGCACTGGACAAATTTTTATAAAAAGGAAAAAGACTCTGTCACATTGCTGTTTAATATAGAATACAGTTGAAAATGAACTGTAGTGTCAATGAAATAGCTTGCAAATGATCTTAAGCCTGGTAGTACTTGATTGAACTGCAAGACTCCTGACCTTCATTATCAGTCTGGTAATCAGCTTACTTCCTTCTCTTTGCTAACTCCTCAATATCCCTGTCCTTGGCCCTAAAAATAAACTTGGATGTTTATTATCCAACTTATTAAGTGTCATTTCTAAACTAAGTGGACGAACTGGTAGCTGGTTGGCTTATAAGCAGAGCCCAGAAGTCTCTGGTCTTACTTGGGCAATGGAAAGAGCAGACTTTGCCTACACCCAGGGTTGGGATCACTAAAGAAAGGAGTTTGTAGATGTCCATTCTTGGATCACACGGATGTATTGTGAGCTTTTAGTGGGAAGTGTTAAGAAGGGAGAGGGGCAGAGAGGAGTTTGCATGTGATAGTCAGTGACTGGGGGTATGCCCTGCTCTGAGACATGACCTTAGCACCACCTCAAGAGATAGGCTTTGGGTAGTCACCAGACCCAAGCTGGGTCATTCACATTCTCTGTCCTGGGAATTTCTCTTTGGAATACATCCATGCTGGTTTCTGCTGAATATTCTCAGGAAGGCTATTATAATAGAGGACCATATTGGCCATATGGATAGATAAGCTGAGTGAATGGTTTTTCAGGGAAACAGGAGAAAAGAAGAATCTGAATGTAGACAAGAATGAGAGAGCAGGTAGTCCCACAGACCTAGGGACAATGCATCTGTTTCCAGGCCCCACATTTTCTGAGACCTGGATTCTATTGGTTGGAAGTGACAGAAGCCCAACTCAGACTTGCAACAAAGGAAACATATTGGTTTAATTTAATCAGACAGCCCAAGAGTGATGCTTCAGATGAGCCTTGACAGAGCAACCCAAACAGGGCGATCAGGATTCTTTTTCCCAGATTCGCTCTTATTCTCAGTACTGGCTTCATGTGCTCCCTGTGTAGATAAGTTCTTCCCACGTGCTGAAAAATCAGCTGTTTGCAGTTACTGGCTTATGTGCTTTAAATTCCATCAGGTAGAGGTAGGGCGAGGTGAGTTTTCCTTCAGTTCTAAGTTGAACAATTCAAGATGACAAATTCATTTTGAGCGACAGGCTCATTCCTGGACTAACCATCACGTCCACGTGAAAGGATGGTGATGATTGGCTAGGCTTGAGTCTTATATCCCTTTTTCTTGCCAGACTAGCAGCAGCCCTGGCTGCCCTCCTGATTGTAGCAGTGGTGAGCAGTTTTCCAAAGGAAGAGTAGGGGAGGTGCTATAGCCATGAACAAGCATATCTCCACCATAAGTTCACTCATTCTCACCTGCAGTTCAGTGAGCAAGCCTCTTAGTCTATTTTCCTGGGTAGGAAATGACCTGGGTAGGTCATTTTTGGACCTAACAGCCTGTGTGATTTTTTTTTTTTTAAACCTTATATGAGACCCTGTCACTTTACTTGTGCTTAAACTTCTATGACAGATTGAATGATGGCTCCTCAAAGATGTCCACATACTAATCCCAAAACCTGTGGATGTGTTACTTTACAGGGCAAAAGAGAGTTTGCAAATGTAATTAAGTTAAGGATCTTGACACAGGGACATTATTGAGGAATATTTGAGGGGGCCCAATGTAATCACAAGGGTCCTTAGAAGAGGGAGGCAAGGATCAGATAGATGAAGGCAATGCACAGAAGAAACAGGGTTGGAATGATGTGGCCATGAGCCAAGCCATGCCACCAGCCTCTAGAAACCAGAAGAAGAAAGGAATGGATTCATTCCATCTTGGAGCTTTCAGAGCAACCGCCCTGTTAACCTTTTGGTTTTAGCCCTGTAAGGCTCATTTCTGGTTTCTGACCATCAAAATTCTAAGATAATACATTTGTGTTGTTTTAATCCATTGAGTTTGTGGTAATCTGTCACATTAGTAAGAGCAAACAAATATACTTCTAATAGCTGTTTATTATACTTAGAATAAAACCCAAATTCCAAATCCCTTACCACTATTGACAAGTCTTCCTTTGTAGACTCTTTTTTCTTATCCCATTCACATCCACCTCCCCACCCCGCCAACCCCAAATTCTTGTCCTCTTGTTCCATACTGGTCAAAATGTTAGCCGGAAGGCAAATGTGGCTATTGAGCACTTTAAAGATAGTACAGGGGCACCTGAATGGCTCAGTTGGTCAAGTGTCCAATTTTGGCTCAGGTTATGATCTCATGGTTCATGAGTTCAAGCCCTGCATCGGGCTATGTGCTGACAGCTCAGAGCCTGGAGCCTGCTTTGGATTCTGTGTCTCCCTCTCTCTCTCTCTCTGCCCCTTCCCAGCTCATGCTCTGTCTCTCTCTGTGTTAAAAATAAGTAAAACATTAAAAAAAAGTTAAAGATAGCTAGTACAGCTGAGGAGCAGATTTTTTAAGTCAAATTAAATCTTAATTAATTTACATTTTAATATAAAAATGAAGCACTATAAAATATTTTTCCATTAAAAACAACTTTGTTATTTCGGTAGGATTACATTTTACTTTATTGCAAATTTAGCATCCAAATTGAGATATGTTTTTAAGCATAAAACCCACGCTGGATTTTGAAAACTTAGTACAAAAGATGGAAAATATCTCAATAATGTTTATATTGATTATATGTTGAAATAATCACATACTGGATATGTGAGAGTAAACGAACTATGTAAAAATTAACTTCGTTTGTTCCTTTTTGCCTTTTTTGGTGGATGTGGCAACTAGAAAAGTGAAAAATTACATATGTGGGCTCACATCCTATGTCTTTTAGGCAACAGGCTCTAGTCTTGTGGCTTTTGACTTGTTCCTTCTGCTAGCAAAACCGTTCCCTTAGACTTTGCAGGGCTCAAAGCTTCTGCCTCTCCAGGTCATCTAGATTTCAAGGCCAGTTTCATTTCTTCAACAAAGCTCTTCCCAGTGTAAGAAGCTCCCATGTCCTCCTCTCCCAAATTCTAGGACTCTTGTTTTATCTTACTTGATATAACACATTTATTTTATCTTCTTCATAGTAGCATTTCATGTTCTTACTTCTGTGGTTGTGTGTTCATTGTCTGTCTTCCCACCTGGAATGCAAGTTCATGGGAGCAGGGCCTCTGCTGGTCTATCTTATCTTGGTCTTCAGCAGGTACAATGATGCCTGGCAAATTTCAGGTACACAATCATTATTTCTTGACAAGGACCAATGGTATTTCCCACTATTGCATTCCCATTGATTGCCCTGCAAACTCTTAAAGAAAATCCCTTGGGGTGCCTGGGTGGCTCAGTCGGTTAAGCGGCCGACTTCAGCTCAGGTCACGATCTCGCGGTCCGTGAGTTCAAGCCCCGCGTCAGGCTCTGGGCTGATGGCTCGAAGCCTGGAGCCTGTTTCCGATTCTGTGTCTCCCTCTCTCTCTGCCCCTCCCCCGTTCATGCTCTGTCTCTCTGTCTCAAAAATAAATAAAACGTTAAAAAAAAAAAAAAAAGAAAAGAAAATCCCTTGTTTTGCTTGAGCAAGTTTGGAAGGGTTTCTATTACCAGCAACCAAAGGAGCTTTGACTAAGGGCAATCAATGGCTGTGTTGCAGGACGTGAAGAAGTTTCTTCACTGGAAGCAGTTTTGGCTGGTCCATTCAAACATTAATGGATCACTCATGAAATTGATGAGGGAAAAGAGAGTAATAACCCACCTTCTTTTCCTTTCTCTCTGTCCATAATGGTGGGTAAAAAAACGTTTTCACTTAGTTGTTGTTTTTTCTTTACTAATGTAAGAATTTGCCATAAAATGTTTTCTTCTAGGCTTCTTGATGCAGTAACTTTGAAAGAAAACTGGATTTGGAAAGGAGTCGAAACACAGCCAACCTTTCTAAATCTATTTACAGCAACTTGAATTCTTTCTTTGGTTCTTTCTGAGATTGCTGGTCTCCTTTTATTAGTTAATGCTGTCGCTGTTATTTACACAGCTGTTAATAACGCATTTTTTCCTCATGTTATTTTTGTTTTTTCCAATTCTGTTTGTCTGGGCAAATTTGGATGCTGACAGTTTATGTACAGCCTGAGATTTAAATGTGGAGTTGTCAGTTATTAAAAGCTACAGAAATAACAGTTCGTCCTCTTAAGACAGAGTGTTCTGGATGCCATTTTTGAAAACAGGACTTGAACGGCACAAGCGATGTAAGCAACTTAGACTTTGTATTATTAGTCAAAAGGTAGATCTATTTTCTCTGTACTTTTAATTTGAAGACAAAGTTGATTGTGAAGATAAGGCCTCCTTTATGATGATATCTTCAATTAATGGTGGGAAATCTTTGGTTTTCCAATTTACATATTTTACTCTAATTTTACATTTTCTTGACTAGTCTTTTATCTTCTGGTCTTTTTTTTTTCCTTACTCCCAGGACTCATAAAATATAGAAGGTAGAAGAAGGAGAAAAATCTATTTGACATGAGAATAGGAACTGACCTGTACAACCGATTTAGATTGACATCTTTTTAGTGATAAGCAGCAGAAAGTGAACTATTTTTTTTTTAAGTTTGACAAGTGATTCAGTTTCATCTACAGAAAATAAATAGCCATGCAGTTAGGAAATTTTCATGTCCCACGTTTCTCTAGGCATGAATAATTGGGTTTTGTGGGAAGAGATAAAATTAATGAGGATCAGAGTTTTTGAGGAGGTGTTTACACAGCCCCTGCTGTGATATCTGACAATTATTCCATTAGTTTGAACTATAGGGAGGACTACTGTATGCCCTGAACAACCACTGATGAAATCTGCAGAACTGTGAATTTCCACTTTGCTCTGAACTTTCCCCTCCATGCCTTTCTGTATAGATGGCATCCTCTACCCTACAGGGTATAAGTGGTCACATATGTATTTTGACCAAAATTTCCACTGTGAAAGACAAAATGCACAGGGAAATAAAGGAGAACATTTTATTCAACTTATTGCAAAAGAGTATGTCATTAATGAGGAATATCTCAAAGGAAAGGAAGGGGGCATTGGGTCTTACAGACGCAAGTAAATAAGAGAGTCATCCCAAGTCTTACTAGCGTCATGAGGAAGAATGGAGATAAGTCTTCTTCCAGTCATTCAGGAAGGGTGAAGGTTAGTCTTAGCTGAGAATAGGTGGGGGCAGAGTGGTCCTTGGGGGGTAGTTATTTCTGAAAACCCTAAGAGTAGGAAAAATTTTTGAACTGTTGCTTTTTCTGGGAGCACAGGGCTCAGGCAGTGTTCAACACTGTCATCTTTCTCTTTTGTTCGAGATGAATTAATATTATTTTTGCTGCATATCTAAGAGGTGATCAAAAACCTCCCAAGGGGGGCAAAGCAGGGTCTAGAAAATCATGTCTTGAGGATTCTTGCTTGCAATTCTTCAACCAAGTTGGACCATTTGTTGAGAGGTGATAGCAAAGATCAGTTGTTTGAGAGTCCTAGAAATCAGGCATTTAGATCTTTCATCCATTTTCAATTTATTTTTGTGTATGGTGTAAGAAAGTGGTCCAGTTTCATTCTTCTGTACGTTGCTGTTCAGTTTTCCCAATGCTATTTGTTGAAGAGGCTGTCTTTTTTTTCCTGTTGGATATTCTTTCCTTCTTTGTGGAAGATGAGTTGACCATATAGTTGTGGGTCCATTTCTGAGTTTTCTATTCTGTTCCACTGATCTATGTGTCTGTTTTTGTGCCAGTGCTATACTGTCTTGATGAGTACACCGTTGTAATAAAGTTTGAAATCTGGAATTGTGATACCTCCAGATTTGTTTTTCTCTTTCAGTATTGCTTTGGCTATTCATGGTCTGTTGTGGTTCCAAATAAATTTTAAGATTGTTCTAGCTCTGTGAAAAATGCTGGTGGTATTTTTATAGGGATTGCATTCAATGTGTACATTGCTTTGGGAGTATAGACATTTTAACAATGTTTGTTCTTCCAGTCCATAAGCATGGAATGCTTTTCCAATTTTTTGTGTCATCTTCAATTTATTTCATAAGTGCTCTTTCGTTTTCAGAGTACAGATCTTTTGCCTCTTTAGTTAGGTTTATTCCTAGGTACCTTATTGTTTTTACTACAATTGTCAATGGGATCGATTCCTTGATTTCTTTTTCTGCTGCTTCATTATTGGTGTATAGAAATACAATGGATTTCTGCACGTTGATTTGATCTCCTACAACTTGCTGAATTTGTGTACTAGTTATAGCAATTTTTTTTGGTAGAGTCTTTTGGGTTTTCTACATGCAGTTATGAGTTTCTTGCTGCTCTTTAGATAGCATGTTAATGCTCTGGGTGACAAGGTCCACATAAGTGGTTACCTTTTGTACAAGTAAATGCATGACCAGACTTCCTTAATGGTACAGACATGGCTTATCCAGGGAGAATTGTGGTTCATGTATGGTTGGCTGTGATGTTTCTTTGACATTTATTTCAAATCTCTGGGCTTCAGAGTGCAGAAATTCTTGAGAGTTTGGAGTCTGATAGGGATCTGGCCAGTCAGGTTTAAATTCTGGGCCAGGCAGGAGAGAAGAAAGACTGGAAACATTAGTTTGAAGGGTAGGAGCTGGCTACTGAAGGAAACTGTAATAATTGAAAATTTGGTAAAGATTGACAATTTGAGTAAGGCAAAAGGTTCCAGTCCAATTTGTAGGCAGGAACCAATAGAGATAAAATTTCCATAAACCATTAATCTATTTATAGAAATCACCAGATGGTCAGGACATAAAACCACAGGAAGTCAGCACCTGAAGTCAAATGAGAACTCAAAAGAATAAAAATCACATCCTTGCCTTGCTGCCAAAGGACAAGGTTCCAAACCATGGGCTCACCATTGGGTCCCTGTATCACCAGTCAGGAAACAATTGTCCTTGTTATCTAGTGGGAGTAAGCAGGGATCTGAACCTGAGGTCGGTCGAATCTTACCTAAGCCACAGCCCCAAGCTGTGAGAGAGAGAATACACAGGACAAATAAAGAGATGATTCTGTGTAGGCTATCACAGTAGGGAGAACACCTCTTAATGAGGACAATCACAAAGACAAGGAAATGAGTTGAGGGTTTCATAGAGGTAGGCAAATAAAAGAGTCATCAAGGAATCTTATGGGAGTCATGAGGCAGGATGGAGATGGGTCTTATCTAAGGGGAAAGGTAGACACAGGTGATGTCTCACAATAGGTGAGAGCAAGGTAGTCCTTTGTGGTTTCTCCAAACACAACAGGTTGTCTGGGGGCCAGATTTCTCAACCATCATCTCTACTTTGAGGAGCTCAAACCCAAATCAACTTCAACACTGTCTCCACTTTCCAAAGAGTTGCTTCTATGTTCTATTAACAGGGGTGTAAACAAGAATACCCAGGGAACCAACAACTGGTGTGTGCTTGCATAAGGATGTCACTTAACTTGGAAGGTCTAACCACTGGTTCAGTGGTTTAGTGTAGACCTTCTTTATGTGTTATTCAGTGTTCTCTTGGACTGTTTTACTGACAAGGGAACTCATGTACTTGAGGAGGCAACCGATTCTAATTTGGCCCCTTTTGTTTCAAAGTTTCCTTTTTTTTCTAACCTTTAAATTAAAAAAAGAAGAAGAAGAACTTTTATCTACATGTCAATTCTAACCACTGGGAAAAACACACTCTTAGAATTTTTACGGAAGAGAGTTAGGAACCGGAACCAAGATTGCTAGCAAAATCTTAGCGATTTGGATTAATTAGCTTAAAGTAATTTATAATTAATGAAAATTCTGAATTAAGGAATACAGTATTTAAAAGAAACCCTGGTTTATTACTTTCTGCCACATTCTGTAACTCAAATTCACTAAGGGAACTTGCCTAGAAGATCTTCTTAGGAGACCTACTTTAATAAGAATTACTTATAATTAGCATAACAATTTCGTATGCAAATGGTACTTCTAAAGTACTTTAAATTTACTCTTAAGTACTTTATACATTCCCATTTGCAGTCTTATTTACGCCCTTAATTTGAGCTTTCTATGAAGAACGACTTCCCTAATGAAGAGTCAACTTTAAGCCAGCTCCGCAAACTCTGAATTAGCAAACCCAAATCAATGAGATTTTACTTCACATATGTTAAACAGTACTATATATAACAAAAATACTGATTCCTAGTGATATACTATTATACTAAAACTCTGCTCATATTTAAATTCTGTAACGTTTATATATACACGATTTATTATAGGTTGGGAAAGAAACTAAGTTATTGCAAGTAATTGGACGTGAAAGCCTTTAAAATTCATACTGTAACTGCCTGTACTATGTACCATATATCCTCATCTGGTACTTTTAAAGAAATAGCACTTTTGAAGACTATTTTCAGAAAATAGTTCTTCAATGCCCAAAATCTGAGTTCGCATGTAGAATCAGGAGGAGAAAACTGTAACCAACAGCACATTAATAGGTCTTTAAAACAAACATAAACTAAAATGAAAAAAAAAAATACCTACTTCCCCAAATTTTACAACTAAAGGGTGAAAATATATGCAAAATAGCTTCTAATTTTAGCTACCTGGGACACTATCGCTTTAATTTAACTCTGAGAGAAAATGCTTTGGACAGCTTTGAATTTTTAGAAAAATTTTTTTTCCATTTGGCAAGCATCACAGGCCACAGTTTTAAAATCTGATTCTTTCTCAATCTACCTTTTGCGGTTTCCAACGTTCCCATTTATCTCCAGGGACTCGCAGGCTGTGTTTACGTTATGCCAAAGAGCTGAAGCCAAAGTAAAATTCCAATTCATCACCCAGATGTTTCCAAACTTCACGTAACCATATTTGGAATTGTATATATAAAATATCCCTATAATTTATTAATTTTTCTTCCCCACCTGGATGTTTTGGCATCACGTCACTTTACGTCTGGCAACTCCTGGGAATTTTATATTAAGACCTGCAAAAGGGGTTCCTTGCTAATCAGTCTGCTTTCATCTTGAAGTCCAGCCAGATTGGTGGGGGTGGGATGTGGCTAGACATCCCTGAAATGCCCCGTGCTTTAACTCAGGTATTTTTTTTTTCCCCAGAAGAGTGGGGATCCAAACACTGGGATCAGCAAAAATAAGCTTATTGCTCTGGGAGAGTTAGGGACCAAAGAGAGAGAAAGCTATTTGCCGGGTAACACTTAGAAATAAAATGTATATGTGTATGTATATGTGAATGTATATATGTGTGTGCATATGTGTGTGTGTGTGTGTGTGTGTGTGGTGTTACTTTTGTCATCAGAATAAAAAAAGTTTTTTCCTGTAAAAACAAGATAATAATATTACAGAGTCTAGCTCTAATTATAAATTATTAGAGCTAGAACTCTCCTTAGAGGAAATTTCAGTTTATTTCCTTCCCCTCACAGATGAGTAAATTATAGCTAAGACCATGGAGTTGTCCAAGGTGGCAGAGTGAACCAGAAAGGAAATGAGACCAGAACCAAAGTCTGAGCAAGCTTATGCAACGAATGTGTATGCCAATATTAGATTTCTCTATTTTGTCACCGGGAAAACCTATGAGGATAAGTAAAGCTTTTATTATTTTCAGTGCCCAGTTATAACAGTGTAATTCTCAGAAAGGCTTAGAAAACTTTCATTTTGCTTACATGAAGCAAACGCTGTCAGTTTTAGGCCTGAATCGAATCATTCCTTCAGCTTGTCACATGTGATTTACGCCGGGGTCCCATGGAAGCTAATGGGGACATAGCTTCTGAGCCTCAGTTTGTCCTTCTGGTCAGGACAAGACAGCAAATGACAGCCTCCCAGAGCAGATGTGCGGGTGAGCCAAATGTGTGAAAAGTAGACACACTGTGCCTGGTACCCAGTAAGTACTTCATAAATGGTTTCGGGGATAAGGGTGACCTGAAAATTCCATGCTGGAAGGAGAGCTGATGTTTCCATGAACAACTACATTGAAGACAAAAGCTAGGCTACCCTTCTGCCACCATAGCAAACTCTGCGGTCTCACATGGATTTGCTGAGTAATGTGTCACATCTGGAGGCAACCAGCTCAGGAAAAGCTTCTGTGGTTAAAAAAAAAACAAAACACAGACATGTAAGCTCAATGAGATAAAGACATTGACATTATAATGTTGGAGGTGGCAGAGAAGAAAGCGGTGAGAGGTTTTTAATATGCAAAATTAATACTCAAAACAGCTCTGATAGAGCTTGAAAGACATAAAAAATAAAAAGCACACTGGCCCAAACAATCTAACTAAACCACGAGAACTCTTTTGTTCTGGATTGGAAATATATTAAATATCACTAACAGTGGCATTGGTTTGGAAGTTCTGAACCCACGCCAGCTTACAGTATATCATTATGTCTAATCACTGAACCCCATGTTAGTTTTGCAAAAGTCTTCTAGCTGTGTCTCCCTGAGCAGCAGACCTACCAAGGGTCTTTTATGAGAAAGTTAAAAAAAAAACACAAAAAAACGAAAAACAGCGCCTTTCTAGGTCAAGTGATTAAATGTCTCTTTGGGGTTGAGGATACTTTTTTGAAAAGGTCTCCTCTCTCCTTTGAGCTTATGTAGCACACACGTGGCATTTAGCAACGACATGTCCGGAGACTATTGCAGATAAAATTTTGGCCAAAAGTTGCAGTCAAGTACCACTGAAAAAAAATTGAAGGAAATCTTTGCATTCTTAGAGTTTTGGCATTTGTGTAAAACCAAATGTAAAGATAATAAAGTGATATTCAGATACTCACTTAGGAATCAAGAGATGAGCTCTTGAACTCTAAGCTTGCTTATACGTAAATTGAAATCAGTAATGATATTAATCATGTATTATTGTGTAACCAACTCACCACAACCTTCGAAGCTTAAAGCAAGAGACCTTTATTATCTCATAGTTGTGGCCAACAGTCAAGGTGTCAGCCAGGGGACTGAGTTCTCAAGTGGAAGCTGGGCTAGGGGAGGGTCAGATTTCCTGCTCATGAGCTCATAGGCACATTCAATCTGCCTGTAGGATGGAGAACTTTTTCCTTCTTTCTTTTTGCTAGCTGTCAGCTGGAGGGCGCCCTCAGTAACTGGAGGCTGCCTGATGGTCCTTGTCACATGAGCTTCACCAATATTCCACTTAATTTATGGCAGTGTACTTCTTAGACAAAGTCAGAGAGAGACAGAGGGAGAAACAGAGAGAGAGAGAGAGAGAGAGAGAGAGAGAGAGAGATTCCAGCAAAGATGGGTACTGTGATCTCATGTAATTGTGTACGCGTAATCACATGCAGTCTGTCACCTTTCCTATATCCCATTGGTTAGAAGCAAATCACATTCTTGTCCATACTCAAGGGGGAGCACGTTGCACAAACGTGTGAATCACCAGCGTGTGGGAATGACGGGGGCCACTTTCAGAGTCTGCCCCTGACAGTATGTCTGCACGTTTACAAGTACTCAGGATTATGGCATTTGAGTGTCTCATGCATAGTCAACTTTACCAATATTAATTCTGTAAAGACCACAGGTCTACATTTGCCTAATTCCAAGAGCTCTTGCCTTACACAGCCAGTCAACAAGTGTTTCTTGAGCACTTACTAAATGGCAGTCCTTGCGCTCACGGAATTATAGACCAGTGGTGTACTTGTAGACATGTCCTAGGTACTCGGTTATATTTGCTCACTCTTTTCTCGAAGATACGGTAGCAAAAGAGAACTTTCTGCCTGCTCCGCTTCTATGCTTTTAATATCCCTGCCATTCCTTCCCTAGCCCCGAGGGGAGAAAGGGTTCAAAGGTTGGGATTTTCTTTGCTGAATAGCTCACTGAAATAATGCTATGAGAGCAGGTCAACATTAGCGTAAGTGAGCCTAGGCTTCGATACTCAGCTTCCTCACAGTCTGAGTCCCTGGGAATCCCGAGGGAGGCAAAACACTAATGGCATGGTGAGTTATCAAAGATGGAGTCATCAAAGAGAGGAGAATAACTGATGGGAACGCACGGGAGACAGACTCAGGATGACCCGATGTGTGACTTGATAAGGGAAGTAGTGACCTGTTTGGTACCTTCTTCATGACCTACTAACAGTGGCTTATACGACTCTTAGGGACAGAGGCATGAGTACAGCTTACACTTCTAATTTTCCCCAAATCCGTGTGGGTTAGGATGCTTTCACCCTGAAAGGAAGAAAGAGTATATTTGCACAGTTACAGTTTCACCCCAGATGATTCTGGGACATTCTTCAGGATGAGAGAGAAGTCAGCCTTGTTATGAAATATTTTAATGTCCTCTCAGGATAGAAAAAAACTTCTTGGGAGAAACTCTCAAAGCAGAGAAAAGGTAAACTGTTTACATTTGCTCCTTGCCTTATTCCCGTTGAGCTCAGAAAGCCCTATCTTGTTAGCAAAAACAAATGAAAGGGGGTGCCTTCTTGTCTCAGTACATGGGGATTTATGCAGGCAACTGGTATCAGTGTTAATGGGTGTTAGACGCGTAAAACCCAGCCCTTCAACACGATAAGACATAATACACCCCTTAATTTTTAATTCACTCGGGTCTCAATTTTAAAGCATTTTCTTGTAGTTTGTCCTAATTATAATCATTTTTAATGACAGCTTAAAAATTTCATCCAACTGTCTTATCACATACGGTACTTAATTTCTCAAGTGAACAGTTTTACTCTACACCATTCTGGGAATTTTAAGAACTAAAACATAAAAGGAGAGAAAGTCCTTTGTATGGTGAAACTAGATGTTAATTGTTCTAATATACATAAAGAGACCAAAGCAGTTTCTTGAAGCAGGAGACTGGCCTTCCTGCAGAGGCCTTCTCCAAACCCTTTCAAGGGAGATTCGTAAAACCCCAGGGGAAAAAAGAAGAAAGGGTTTTTTTTTTTTTTTTTTTTTTTCATTTTGCTGGATTCTGCCAAAACCCAGAACCAGGATTGAATATTCATTGTTGTATTCTACATGTTGAATAGACAGTCTTATTTGCTTAGACCAAAGTGGAAACTACCCAGCTAGAAAGAATAACGAGCTGACCACCTTGGCTGGTTGTTGGAGGCACGATGAATTTTCTAACGTCTGCTTGCAGCTCTTAGGGAGAGTTGACTTTCCCGTATGGTATCTAGCTTATTGACGTCCAGAGAAACACAAGTGATCACAGACTTGTTATACTGCGTAGTTGTAAATAATCATGAACCATATGTAGGATGTAGGAAGGTCAGAAACACACATACACACACATACACACACAGACACACACACACACACACTTTTTTTTTAAGTGTATTTATTTATTCTGAGAGAGAGAGAAAGAGAGAGAGAGAGCAGGAAGGGCAGAGAGAGAGGGAGAGAGAGAGAATCCCAAACAGGCTCCACACTGTCAGTGCAGGGCCCAAAGTAGGGCTCGAACTCATGAACTACGAGATCACCACCTGAGCCGAAACCAAGAGTCAGAGGCTTAACTGACTGAGCCACGGAGGGCCTCTGAGTTTGTCCATTTTCAGTGTGATTGTTGAAGGGTTAAGTAGAACATATAGAAAGAAAAGGGCCAGACTGTCAACTTACGGCTTGATAAATTTTCACAAAGTGAACACAACTTTAAGGTCAGCACCCAGATCAAGAAACAGAACATTACTAAGATCCCAGAGCCCCTATGCTCCTTCTGGACCTGTCCAGTGTGACTAACGACAGTAATTGGAATGCAGCACAGATCAGTCACCTGGGATATGGTTGTACTGTTATTAGAACACATGGCCATTTAATGCACTAAATTAACTTGAGTTGAGAAGAGGCTTTGCATCTTCTCCCTTTTGTTAATGTCCTGGGGACTCCTGACTTTTGTCATACTTCATTCACTTACTATTTTTTGGAGAAGGTGAGAATCTCCGGGGATAGCCCACTGAGCTAGGAGAAGTTTTACTTAGTTTGCTTTGTCTGGTGGACACTGTGTTTAGGTGTCTTCTCTTTTAGTTTACTTGGGTCACTCTGCCGATGAGCACTCACTAGACTGGGAAAACTAACTTTTTTTTTAATTTTTAAAAATGTTTTATTTATTTTTGAGAGAGAGAGAGAGAGAGAGAGATAGTATGAGTGGGGGGAGGGTCAGAGAAAGAGGGAGACACAGAATCCGAAGCAGGCTCCAGGCTCCGAGCTGTCAGCACAGAGCCGAGCCTGAAGCCGGGCTCGAACTTGTGAACCATGAGATCATGACCTGAGCCGAAGTTGGAGGCTTAACCAATTGAGCCACCCAGGTGCCCCAGGAAAACTAACTTTTATTTGTTGCAATTAACACTGACGACACAGGGAAGCTTGAGAGTTGTGACCTTTACATTATTTAAACTGTGCTATAGAAAAAGCTACACTCCAGGAGCTCAGGACCTCTCGTGAGCCACTGAGATCACCTGAGCCACAGGGCAGAATGATGCCAACTAAGAAGGCACACTCCTGGGAATCGCTTCCAAAGACCCAGGTTCAGTCGTTCTTGGGAGGGTTATTTTTATTAAGGATCTCATATGATTCTAAAATAGGATTTGGGAAGAGTGATTTGGGGACTAGGAACCTGGTTTCTTTGGTGGGACAAAAAGCCAAAACAAACCAAATCTAAACAAAATCCAATAACAACAATACAAAAATTTCCTCACTAAAAGCTTATAACTCTTCTTGAGCTGGCAATTTCCTTTTACTGTAAAAGAAACAATCCTAATAATAGAGTTCCCACACACTCACACACAAAGGTTTTCTACGCACACACATTTTAAAGCTTTCAAATAAACCAGCCACCGGTGGGTATTAATATGAGTTTCATCAGAGACTGATATTGAAAGTGACATTTGAAGGAAAATCTGGCTGTGGTTTGACCCTCTATAGTTTGGGTACATCCATATCTAATGTAACCAATGGGAAAAAGCAGCATTTCCCCGCCCCCCCCCCCTTAGTTTACTCCTGCCGGGCTCCTGTTCCAGATGGCAGGAAGGCACAAACGCTATTTCCGTGCGTGTGCGGTCTGTCTTCACTTCCTTTTGGGAAAGGCCCAGGTTTTTCTGGATGGTGTTTGCAGAGCGTGTGGCTGTGTGTGTGTGTGTGTGTGTCCCCTGTGCATTGTCCACCCATACATCGATGGCCTCGTTGACTCTCTAAGTAAGGGCGCTGGGGTAGGTAGTGTGACGATCAGAGCTCAACATTTGCCCAAATAAGTTTACTCCAATCTTGTGCCAGATGGAATGAAGAATGCAGGCACAAACATTCTCTCTCTCTCTCTCTCTCTTTTTTTTTTTTTGGATGCAACTCTCTGATCTATGTGCATGTGCAGTCTGTTTTGACTTCTTTTTGAGAAAGGAACAGGTTTTCCCATGTGTTTTATGTATGGCCAATATTAAGACCAATAGTGGTGTTCTCCCAATGGCACAGATTGGTCTTCTGCTACTACGAGCCACCCCAAACTGGCCCACGGGACAGTTCTAGGGGTGAATGGGGGTTACAGAGTGGGTGCAGTTTCTTTTTCAGTTGAGCATGCCTAGGGAGTGGAACTGAAAGCTGATGGCCACCCCTGCAGGTGACTGAGCTCATGATCCCAAAGGCAGTGGGCAAGAAAGCTAATCTCCCTTTCCCCAGTGTGGCTGGGCCAAGGTATTCCGTGACCCTTCCAGCAGAAGGGGAAGTTGCCTCCACTGTAAGTGCCAGAGGGTGAAAATCACCGCCAAATTAGTAGCTTCCAAATATCATTTTCAATAAAAACTTCCATGATAAAAAGCATGTTAATACCCAATGGTTAGTGGTTTTTATGATGGCGTTAAACCATTTGTACTGAGGCTCTACTCTCCATGCCGTTTCCTTCACCAAGGAATGAAATTGGCTGCTCATGCAATGTGTGTGCGTTTTCACTG
Organism: Panthera tigris; assembly: GCF_018350195.1. Taxonomy (NCBI): domain Eukaryota; kingdom Metazoa; phylum Chordata; class Mammalia; order Carnivora; family Felidae; genus Panthera; species Panthera tigris. Next base: position 37,985,525 of record NC_056661.1, on the reverse strand, counting down.
TTGCTATAAAATCAGCCCCCAGGAGAATTTTAAGTCTTCTTGAATTGCTTTTTAGCACCGACTAAGGAAGTAAAAGTTCTAAAACTGCCTGGTTACAGACAAATCACTTAAAAAGCCAGCTCTGTACTGGCAAAGTCGTGCTACAGGAAATGTTTCAAAAGGCAGAATACAACAATATGAAAGCTAAGTATTGTTATTTATTTAACAAATGAAGCAGGCTGTCATTGAAAACTAGGTGCCTCCAGGAACTCTTTAAGGTCACGTGAAATGCCAGATCCTTGTTGTAACAGACATCCTGCTATAATGCGTGATGATGTTTACACACGTATGTCTTGGCTGGTGGACTTGTATATAAACAGACATATAAGCACACGTTCTCCAGTCAATAAAAGTTTATTAATCCATTGGAAGTTGGTTCAAAATAGTACCTGACGTGAAGCCATTCTCCAGATGGCCAGAATCATTGCATCTTCCAATGAAAAATAGAGAAAAACATAGATTTAGTTCTGTTCGAGTCTAATATATTGAGAGTTAAACTGACCAGATTTAGTTGTATGTTGAATGTATCCTGTGTACACAGGGTTTTGATAAAACGGCGTGAAGCCAGATCAAAAGAGTCCCCCTCAAAGGTCAGCGGCATGCTAGAGGCGGGATTATTTGACTTAATCGACTTGGCCAGTGCCACCTATTCTTCCCACTGCATGGTGAGCCCCTTCAGGACAGACAGTGTGTGAATTCATCTTTCTAGTCCTTGTTCTGTGGCTCCTATGGTGGCATTCTGCACCTAAATGTGTTCAATAAGCACTTACTGTCAGAAAATTGGTGCCATTGTATATTGTCAATTTCAGGGGGAAGGATACTATTTCATTTCATTGACTGGCCAAGAACGTGAAGATCATAATTGAAAAAAATAATTCTATCAAACAAATGAAACATTTGGGCTGGTTTTAACTGATCCACAGTGAGACCCTCAGCAGAAACCCATCTGAACCTGGTCCAATATAAGCCGCATGCCCTAATGCTCCTTGGCTTAAATGCAGTGACCTTTGAGTTGGCCATCCATGTGTGTTCCAAACAACCTCTCCTCCCCAAATGTAACAAAGAGCTAGGGTTGTAAAATCCGGGAAAGACATTTTAGACATGATAAACAACCCTGAGGATTTGAGTATTTATTCTAGGCTGCTTATGATGACATATTTTTATAACACTTGTCTGGATGCCAGGTAATGGCAGGGTGGAAAATCACATTCCCCAAATAAGTGAAGGGTGCATCACCCTGAACCACTTCCTTCTATAGCCAACTCTATCGATAGCTGAGAAAGAGACTTTAAAGGTGCAAGAGAGATTTAATTTCTCTCAAAATGTCTTTTAAGAACCTTATGTTCTGAAAAGGCTTCCCTGTCTTCCTTTTTCCTTCCTTCTTTCTTTCTTTCTTTCTTTCTTTTTTTTTTTTCCTGACAGCCCGCGTTCAGTGTTTGCTAATTTGTGATCTTTAGAAATGTCTAATGTGTTTTCAGGCCTTCTGTGTACCTTTAGTGAGAAAGGTTTCTCTGCTTAATTAAGTTGCATTCTTTTTTTGTTTGCCAGACAGGGTCTTCTGCTAAAAAAATCTTTTTTTTTTCTTCTTCTAGGAAGCAGAAAAGGAGTTGGAATAATTTTGCATGTCGGTTTTGGAACATTTTATTTGGGTAATTTGGGGTTCGAGCTGGTGAGAAGCGACATAGGAATCAGATTCCTCTCATTTTCTAACATTGCATTTCACAGAGTATTCTCTGGAAGGTTAACTTAGTGTTTTCTATGCAAGTATGACTTGAAATTGGGACTCCAGAAAGAAGTCTGTATACTTTCTAAGCACACTGCCACTTTCTCACTCTAAAAGAACTCAATATAAAGTTTCAAATACTATACAAATTAGGGATGGTCATTAAAATAGTCACCCAAGATGCCTGTATGTTTTCCCCTCAAGTAATTAAATTTACACACGGAAGTTAAAAGCCGCCACAGAAAAGGAAACATAATTTGTGTAAAAATCAGGGCTGGGAAGTTGTCTCTGCTCGCTGAAAATTACAATTCTCATAGCTTGTGGTACTATAATTCTGGCTTCATGCTGGTCAGGTAAGAGACCATTATTAGTGACAAGGAAAACCAGGAGATTTGCAATTATGACTTTGTTCAGTTAGAGGTTGAAAAGTGCAGACAATTTATGCCAAATACATCTGATATCCTGCATTTTTTGATGTTATTAGTAGACCTGGCTTTCACATTTGCTGAAATTTGCATGAGGTATGCCCTAGCTCTAGGAAAGAGAGTAAAAACCGTGTTTCAGTGAGCAAATCTAAGCCCATAACCTCCAGAGAACATGGAAAACTAGTTCCTTTGGGGCTAAGGAAAGTCACTTGAGTGTTTCTGAAAGATGTCAGAGATTCACACAGGGGAAGACCAATTTCCTCCTCCTCCTCCTCCTTCTTCTTCTTCTTCTTCTTCTTCTTCTTCTTCTTCTTTTGTAACACTTATGCATTTTTGAGAGAGAGAGAGAGAGAACGTGTGTGAGTGTGGCGGGGGAGCAAAGAGAGAGGGGGCAGAGAACCCAAAGCGGGCTCTGCACTGTCAGCACAGAGCCCGATGCGGTGCTCGAACTCACGAACCGTGAGCTCATGACCTGAGCCAAAGTCAGACGTTCAACTGACTGAGCCACCCAGGCAGCCCCCAATTTCATCCTTTTTGAATGTCTGGTATTGAGCATCTGAAGACAATGTGAATGAGCTCTGGGATATACACAAGTAGACCACATAGACCATTTTGTTGTGTTTCAAGGGAAAGTGACCTGTACACTCATACAGGGTCTTATGCGCAGAAGGGCCTGTGCTTGCTCTGGTACTCCACTGTCTTTGTCTTGAAATTTGAGGTACTTTTAGCTTTGAACCTGTGCTTTGCAGGAGAAGGCCAATGGGATGACAGACCACCCCTGAGAACAGAGGAGATATACGTAACATGCGTTCCTCCCTTCTCGCCACCTTATTTGTGTATAACCTTCAGGAAGTCCCTGGAACACAGAGTTTGGAGCAGGGGGGTCCCTGGTATAAGGGCATTCAGTGAGACTTAAAGTAAGTAGAAAGGGAGTATGTCATGGAAGGCCTAAATTTCCATAGAGAATTGGTAGAATGTGGGTGAATTAAGAAGTCAAATAAAAATAGTAGAGTTGGTTTTGTGCAGTGTTTCTACTGTTTGGGGAAGAACGAAGTATATGCACATATAGGAGCTATGAAATATACATTGTGTAATTTTGGTGATTCCATGTATGAGTTGAATGTTCTTCTATTTGCATCTAAAACTGTCATCGCACAATAGAAAGATGAATGGTAGGGTGCTTGGGTGGCTCAGTGGGTTAAGCTGTCCGACTCTTGATTGCAGCTCAGGTCATGATCTCACGAATTGTAGGTGCAAGCCCTGTGCTGGGCTCTGCCCCAGCAGCGTGGAGCCTGCTTGGGATCTTTCTCTCTCTCTCTCTCTCTCTCTCTCTCTCTCTCCCAAAATACATAAACATTAAAAAAAAAAAAAGAAAGATGAACGGTAAAAGCCATGCTAATGATTTCACTTTTGTTTTTCTTTCCTGAGAACAATATTAAACGGCAAACAAAAAGTACTATGGGAAGATGAGAGGTCAATGAAGAAAGAAACAAGAAAAAAAAAACTATACTGGTGTATCTGTTTTGGTACTTTTCCTCTACTTTTTGAGCAAGTCCTGTAATTTCATTTTATACTGAGCCCTGCACACTACTAACTGGGGTTGATGAGGAAGATAGAAACCACACGAGTTATTTCAGGGGAGACAGCTGAATATAGGGAACTGATGGGCTAAAAAGTCAAGAAGAAGGCAGGGAGGCAAAAAACAGTCACGACTCCTATGGCAGGGAGAACAAAGGGAAAAGCTGGAGCCACTGATGTCCAGGAGCTTCGATGAGGAGCCTTGTAGTGCTGGGGCCCAGATGGCTATGCAACGGCACTGACTAGCTGCTGCTGATGGCTAAGGAGCTCAGAAGAGCAATCCTACAGAGCCAGGCCTCGGACAACTGAGGAGCAGACACTGCTTCTTGTCCTGGGATATCTGATGGAGTACTGTGAAGCAGGTTCTGGAAAATGGACCAACAGTCCTGGGCCAACTCCTGCGCACAGGGAAGGAGCAAGACCCCTCTGCTTCCTGTGCCTTTGGGTTTACTTTTAGTGCTCCCGATTGGCCAACCTATTCGGAATTCAGCCGATAAAGGAAAAATACAGTTTGTAGAGTTCCAGGGCTAGCGTCACAAAAGGTTGGAACTGAGAGACTCACTTAATAACCAGAACAGCACTTAACCATGTTGAGAGCTCTGAGGTATTCATGGTTTCTTATGAGAGCCAAAGTTTCATCGGTGGCTATGTACCAAGTTATGAACATACGAAACCACCCTGTGTTCAAGGCCAAAAAGATGGCTCATCTCTGCTCACTCATTTCCAGCCATAGTTATTTCTACTCTCTTCCATGTCAAGCCCATTCCTACCTCCGGACATTTCTAGGTCCAGAGCACTCTTCTTCCAGATGTTCCCATGGCTACCTCCTCCCTATTTAGGTATAAGTCTAAATACTTCCCTGTCAGAGAGACCTCTCTTGACCTCAAACCCAAACAGCAACTTCCCTCTCACCCTGAGGCACTCTTCACCTCATTACACTTTTGTCTGAGAGACTGTCAATATCTACAAAGACATGCTTGCTGTTCACTGTCTTCTCACTGCAAGAGTGTCAGCAGCCTGGGAAGAGAGAGGTTGTTTACCCTGTCCAGTGCTTAGAGGATGCCTGGCACATGATAGGTACTAAATAAAATATTTGCTTTAAAGACCAAGTGGGAAAGAGTCCTATAGCAAATATTTGCTATCAGCAATATTATTATGTGAAAGCGGAAGGTACCTCTAGAATACGGGACTTTGCTAAAGTGGTACTAGGACCATAGAAAACTCTATTTAAAAAAATGTGATTTTTGAAGATTAAATACACTTAACTCATTGTGACTTTCTAGTTGAGGGGGTTCCTGATGTGTGTGTGTGTGTGTGTGTGTGTGTGTGTCCGGGCATACTTTTGAATGTAGAGTTTTTAGTGACACAGTTGAAGAGTTAGAAGACCCACAAATGTTTTTCAAACAACCCAAATGTCCACAACTGAATGGATACGCTGTGGTAAATCATGTAAAGGAATATTATTTCACCATAATAAAGAGGTACTCGTATGTATGCAAGATGGATGACCCTGAAGCCAGTCACAGAAGACCACAGAGGACGATTCCATTTATACGAAATGTCTAGAACAGGCAGGTGTATAAAGACAGCAAGTAGATTCATGGTTTCTAATGGTTGGGGTGGTGGTGGGATAGGGGACTGATAACAAAGCACAGGATTTCTTTTTGAGGTGATGAAAATGTTGTAAAATGGACTGTGGTGTTGGGTGTACGTATGTGTAAATATTAGAAACCACGGAACTATATACTTTATATGGGTAAATTGCATGGTATGCAAATTACAACTCAATAAAACAATTCTTAAAAATAAATGTTTTCCGGTTCAGGATGGTAGATGAAGCGTACACATTTATATTGTCTCCCATCCTATATATCAGGGATGGATACACTATGGCCCATGGACCAAATGTGGCCCAGAGTCTGTTAGTCTGTTTGTTTTTAAATAAAATAATATTGAGATGCAGCCATGCTCATTTGTTTACATATTGTCTACGGTGGCTTTCTCATTACAACATCAAAGTTGAGTAGTTGTGATGGGGACTTCACTGCCCACAAAGCCTGAAGTGTTTACTATCTGGCCCTTTAACGGAAAAGTGTCAAACCCTGTTTTATAAGAAAAAGACGGGCAGACAAATAAAAGCGATGTTAATGAAAGAGCAGATACGGGTCATGCTAAGTGCTACATAACATATTAAACCAGAATATGCTGGAAAAGGCTAACTGGAAAATTTCCAAAGAAAAGCCAACCTTGCTATGAACATTTCTTTCTTTTGCATCATAGGATTGCCTAAATCACTCTATTTCATTGACTCTAAGAGTCCACCCATTAGGAGAAGCACCCATTACTGTATGTAGTACTCAGCAAGAAAGAAATGCTTTAATTAAAATGTAATTTTAAACCCATGGGACTCCTGGGTGGCTCACACGGTTAAGCATCTGACTCTTGATTTCAGCTCAGGTCATGATCTCGTGGTTCGTGGGATTAAGCCCAGCGTCGGACTCTGTGCTGACAGCATGGAGCCCATTTGAGATTCTCTCTTTTCTCTCTCTGCTCCTCCCGACTTAGGCATGCATTCTCTCTCTCTCTCAAAATAAGTAAACTTAAAAATGTAACACAAGGCTTTGCCACTACATGGAACTTCAGTTTTATATTTTTCAGATACATTTAGATGGGTTTTTATCACACATTTTTCTTGCACACACAGAGAAAGGTGGCCATGATCTGTGGGAACATACAGATAGAAACTCTGGGTCTCTGGGTAACTGCTGGAAAGAAGTTCTCAGGCATGGCATTCTATTTCCTGCCTCATTTCCATTGCTTTTCTTAGCCTCTCCTTTGTTTCTCTCCCTCTCTTTCTAATTGTTGCATTTGTTCGTCTCCTCTGTCCAGATGCTCCATCCTTCCCTTCCTCCCTCTTTGTCCATTTCTCTGCTTCTTCTCATATATCAACCTCCAAATCCCTTCTCATACCATAGTGGTGAGTCCAAAGGGCCTGTGGATAGTGGTTAAAAGAGGCATCTTGATTTCAGGGAGGGTAAAATTTAAAAAAAAAAGTGTAACTTGGAACCCACGAAGGATGATATTGGAGACGTATGGACTCTAAGATGTAAATAAAAAGACATAGAGGGGTTTCCGGGTGACAGGCTAGTGCAGTTGATGCTATTTGGATTCTGAGTTTGGTAGACGTTTGTGTGTGTGTGATCGGCTGGTAGTGCCTGGAGATATTCTTGTTTCCAGCCCTGTGGAAAAGGATCTCTCCAGCTCTCTGCGGAGGCATCCTGTTGGGGCCCGGGACACACAAAAACCAGTTTGTGCTGGAGTTCTACTGGCCAGAGCCTTGTTTCTGAATCACAGTCCCTACTCTGACAGTGGTACTTAAGGTGTAAGTGCCAGACTAACGGTATCAGCATCGCCTGGGAGTTGGAAATGCAAATTCTTGGGCCACACCCCAGACCTATTGAATCAGAAACTCCGGGAGTGTCCATTTATCTGTGTTTTAACAAGTCCTCTAAGTGCAAACTAAAGTTTGGGAACCACTTCTATTTTGTTGTTGTTGTTGTTGTTGTTATTGTGGTTTTGTTTGTTTGTTTACATTTTTTAAAATGTTTATTTATATTTGAGAGAGAATGGGAAAGAGAGACAATGCACCAGCGGGGGAATGGCAGAGAGAGAGTGAGACAGAATCTGAAGCAGGTTCCAGGCTCTGAGCTGTCAGCACAGAGCCCAGCGCAGGGCTTGAACTCATGAACCACGAGACCATGACCTGAGCCGAAGACTCATGCCTAACCCACTGAGCCATTCAGGCGCCCGTAGTGTTTAAATTTTTCTAAAAGCTTTTTTAGAATTTATTTTTATTTATTTTGGGAGAAAAAGTGAGCCTGAGCAGGGGAGGGACAGAGTGAGGGAGTGAAAGGGAGAGAGAGAGAGAATCCCAATCTAGGGCTAGAATTCATGAACTGTGAGATCATGACCTGAGCCAAAATCAAGAGTCAGAAGCATAACCAAGTGAGTGACTCAGGTGCCCCAGGAACCACTTCTTAATAACCTACCTGGAACGGAAATCTCTATCACCTTTCCATGTTCCTGGCCTGTGGGCCTTCATTTTCTGCCACACTAGGATTAAAGATTGCAAGAACGAACCTCCTTCCACTGGTGGCAAGACAACACAAACAAACAAACACGCAATGTGGCAGTAAGTGACAATATACCTACATTAAAAAAAAAAATTCCAAGAGGGCATCTTTTGGGATGAGCACTGGGTGTTGTATGGAAACTAATTTGACAATAAATTTCATATAATAAAAAAAATTCCTATCAGGTAAGACTTTGTTCTTTGTAGAAGGGACTGCTCAGTTAGGAAAAAAAAAAAAAGTCGTGCGCTTTTGCATTCTTGGGAGTAGAAAACTTGTCTTCCCTGGGTGATGTGATAGAACATGACGGATGAGCACGTACTGACTGGGCAGAGACACCCCCACTGAAGAAACGACACTTAGTTGGACTTTGAAGGCCAAAAAGACATTAGCCTTTCAGATGTCAGGAGCCGCCTCTTTCTGTCTTTCTACTCTTTTTCTCCGTTTCAAAACATCCTTCACATGGATGACAAGTTAATGTACTTAAAGCACCTGTTTCGTCATGCCACTCTTCCGTTCCAGAAACAAATACGGCTCTGGCCCCAGAGTCTGTAACACTACCAGCTTTAGTCTGCGTTTCTCCATGGGACACGCACGCCCCTTCCTTTCTCTTCAAGGAGCATGTTTACATCCATCTCACACTTTGCTCATGCGTTCATCCTGCCTGCGTGGGCCGCTCTTCCTCAAGGCCAATGTGAAGACTTTCTACTCCAACTGTGTCAATGTCTTAAACAATCACGTTAACCAAAGTTCTTTTACAGAGCCCTTCTATGTGACCAAAATTTTTTCTTCTCTTAACTTTTTTTTAAGTTGACTTATTCATCTTGAGAGAGGGTGACAGCAGAAGCAGGGGCGGGGGAGAGAGAGAGAGAGAGAGAGAAAGAGAGAGAGAGAGAGAGAGAGAGAGAGAGAGAGAGAATCCCAAGCTGACAGCACAGAGTCTGATGTGGGGCTCCATCTCATGAACCGTGAGATCATGGCCTAAGCCAAAACCAAGTCGGACACTTAACCTACTGAGTCACCCAGGTGCCCCTGACCCAGATTTTTTTCTTAACCTAAAACCTGTTAGAATCTCTATGCTTTCTCTCCATTATGGTATTTATACATTGCTTTATAATTGTTGCCTTAAATTGGAAGAAATGCTTCCCCATACGTACGTAAGCACATACACATCCATTTCCCCCCCACATATTAAGATTCAATCAGATTCAAGTTTTCATTTTTGTTTTCCCTGAGTCCACATAGCAGGTATTTAATGAGGGTATATCACATTCAAATAGGAAAATGTGCCTGTAAGTGAGTATTCTAAAGAAATTATTGTGGCAGAGTTAGCACCGAATTGATCTTTCCTTAAGTGATTTCTGTTTGGCATATCTAAACAAACAACAGAGGTAGGGTTCGGGGGAATCGCAGAAAGAACAGGAAGACACCTGCTTCAGGTGAAAGTGTTCCCAAAAGGGATCAACAGAGTAGGCTTTTCACTATTAGTGATATCATAAATAAGAATAAAAAAGAAAGCAAAGGAAGAGAAGCAAGAAAGACGAAGGAATGGATTTCAAACAAAGTGGAACTCAAAACGCGACTGTGCGTCGAGGGATTCAAGATTTTTAAAAATCATAACAGTGATGACTTTGTAAAAACTTACCTATTTTGAATCGAGTTTTTGAAGGTTTACTACAACGCAGTTGCCCCAGAAGAAGGACAATTTCCAAATGACGATATAAATGGCAAAAATCAGGGTTTGGACTCAAGTCAGACACCTGCTAATGCACACGTGTGATCTTAACGAGCTTTCACAGCATCACTGTGCCCATTTCAGAGCAGTGTATGTTAAAGAACTAAGCACCCTGCGTGCCTTAGAAAGTGAACCAAAGTCAAGGGGGCTAAGCATACAGCAGTGGTTAAGAGTTTAGTTTTGCAAAGGAGATTGCTGTTGAGTCAGACAGCTCCTGTCAAATGTCTGCTCCACCCTTACCAGCTGCCAGCCTCGGGCAATTTACAGAACTGCTCCTGGGCTGAATGTAACGGTATCTCTTAGGTTGTTGGGGAGACTCAAAGAGATACAGCATGAGAAGCTCTTAGCATAGGGTTTGGCAAGTAATAAACACTCAATAAATGCTAACTATCATACAAAGAAGGGGTCTTTCTGTCTAACCACCAGATGACATTTCCTTCCTTTTGGGTTTGCAGATTCATTGCAGCGAATATAAAGCTATTTGCTCTCTCACAGCAGAGGCCCGCTTTCATGTTTTGGTTTTATGAGTTTCCTGGCTACCTGAGTGCTAGGAAATCCTTCATTTGACCAATGTGCCAAACCCATTTCCCTGCTAACAAACAAATGACAACAGTGTCCTACTCGGAAATAAAACAAAAGCCTGAGAACGGAGGCATTTCCACAAAGAATAATGAGCACATCAAGCACATATTTTCTGCCACAGTCCAGGTGGCCTTCAAGGCAGGTGACAGCAGGGGCCATGATGGTATTAACTTCATAAGAGTAGATAAGTCAGCGGGAGCTACTCAATCACTTGACAGAAGTCAATTCGGAAGGCATCTGAAATGCCGGGCTTTGAAGATAATCGTGTTAGGAATCAAAAAGGGGTCTAATGTTTGAGTCATGCCTTTCAAATGCAACAAATCATTATACCTGTCAAGATTTATGGACAGATGTATTTATGTTGACACTGGACCACTAATACTTTGACAAATGAGAGGCCTTGACATATACAACAGATACATCCAAGTCTCCTCCCCAGCTCAAGAAAAGGGATGAAATAGTGAATCATGACAAGCTGACAAGCACATGACAAGAATCACGTGGGCTGGCCTGGCTCTGGGGGGGCTTCCGCTGCCCCGGCCCCCTGACTGCCCAGTGCCAAGCACAAAGGGCCACTCTCACTGATGAATAAGACTGGAAATGGCTGATAAGAAAGTCGAAGAGAGAATGAACTTCGATGGAGGGTACCCACTCCCAGAAACAAGCCTGATTTCCTAGGCCTCCAAGCACTTGTGGCCCTTTGCGAAGGAAGTGAGAATTTGATTAGCAGCTGAGAGTTTCAGGGTGGTGATGCGGCAGTGGCCTCCAATTCTAAGTTTATTAAGGAGGCTAATTCCTATCAGCGAATTAAAGTCAAGGCTTGATTCATACCCAAACACTTGGAAGAAATTTGCTTCAGAAAAAAAAAAATCTCGAAAGAGACAATTAGATTTATGATGTATTATCAGGAATTTGATAAACTCACAATGGTCAAAAGGGACCTTAGATGAAATTCATTAATGCAACAGGATCCATGGCATTAATAAGAGTTTTGCAGATGGAACTTTATTTCCACTTGCTTGTTTTTGGAAACCGTCCCCTGATTTTTTTTTTTTTTTTTTAACCAACTCATACCTCTTGCCTTGGGTAAGTCCGATCCATAGTAATTTAGTTCCTGGATTCAGTGAAGGGATTTCTTCATTATAAGACAACTCAATGTGCACCAAGGTTTTGCCCGGAGGAAATAAGAGCCTTGAATGATGATCATGAACTCCTCTATAGGAACAGAGACTGGATATGGGGTGTTGTTGTAGAGAAAAAACACTTGGTACCACTGAATTCAGCAGATAGCTTGGGTGGAAAACAAGGGTTCAGCCAATGTGTCTCTGTGCTTGTGTACAAACACACACACACACGCATTTTCTGAATATAGTTGTAAATTCAGAAAAAAGAACAGTATACGAAGTCATGCATGGTACAGACAACAAATATCTCAACATTCATTCATTCATTCATTCATTCAAAAAGTACCTATGGACACATACTGTGCTCCAGGCATAACGCTAAGCCCTAGAGAAACACCAGGAGAATGTCACCAATAACAGGCCTGCTCTTAAGAACTTGCACTCAAGGTGTGGGGTGAGGGGAAGGACCATCACACAAGGACCATTCTGTGAAGAGAATAAATACTTGTGGAACAGACAGTAACACAGAGGTGGCAGCTCCTCTTAGGTAGGGAGCTTAAGGACACTGTCATAAAATGACTAAAAAGATCCAGAGAAAGAAAATGCAACACCCATGCTAATACCTGGTGTTCCGGAGAGTGGGGCCAGCGGGTATAAAGGCTCTGAGATCAGCAAACACTTGGATTGTTGGAGGAAAAGAAAGGAAGCTGAGTATGACAGAGTAGGTAGAGTGAGTGAGGGCAAAGAGTGGAGAGGATCCACTCGAGTGGTTTACACGTACATGCGGTATCATCTGATTTCAAAGAAAAAAGCACATTCTGATTGCCAGCGATTGCCTGTGGAGAAGTAAGAATGAACATAGGAAGATTCGGCGACTATCTGGTAATTTAGGCAAGGTGATGGCAGCTTGGACCATATGGACCCATGCAGATGGAGAAAAGTGGATGGATTTGGGATTTATTTTGGACTCAAATGGATGGTAATTCCATAGTCAGTTTCTTCTAAGGTTGAAAAAAACTTTTTTCTACCACGCACCGAAGATTTATATGGAGATTAATGAAATGGTACCCACACAGTGCTTTGAATTCCTTGGAGGGAAGCAAGGCATTATTTTCTTTACTCAAATTATAAATTTATTAACTTTAAACTCCTATACTGAGGTAGGTATTTCACTGACAGCTGGGGTCTCATTTAGCTAACCAGGTGCCCATGTTAAACAAAGGTTATATTATTATTGAGGTTATTATTAGAAGAATATAATGGCTCATGTTGAATACCAATAACAAAACCTAATTTCGTAACTCCAGCAGGCAGCTTTAGTTATGCATGAGGCATGGGCGAACGTTCTCAGTGATCATGTTTCTTATACTTAACGTTCACTTCTCTTACCCACTTTAGCCCGCTTTCACTTCTCTTTAACCCGCTTTGGGATCCTGAGTGAATCCAGCCCAGTTCATTCTGAATGATAGCTTTGCGCAGTGGTCAAACCAAAATTTTCTCCAGAAGTTAAAATTAATCTCTTGAGGAAGTGAGGGACAGCATGTTGATAGGGCAAAAGAAAAACTCAAATTAACTTGTCCTTAAGAAGCAATTAAACCCAGGAAATTTGGTTATAAGAGGAAAGCAATTTTAGAATAGGCTTACGATTACATTTCACAAAACATAATAAATATAGTAAGAATATGCAGTAATATATTTTTCATGGTTTGGATGTGTTCAAAATCAGAGTTCATAATATATTACCTGAGAGCATTCTAATCTTCCCTCCTTAAGCTGTCGTCCTCCAAAATTGGACTGTACCGGACATAAATTTTATAGTTAGTTGTGAGCGCCATCACTTAATAGTTGTTTTTTTTTTTTTTTTTTTTTTTTTTTTAAACAGTAGAGCCTGCATACCAAGCAATACATCTTAAAAGAGACAAATGTATGTAGAAATACTGGTTAATGTCCATGTTGACCAGGGTGAAAATATATTCTTCAATACAGACTGGGCACCTATTGAGGATATAATCATTGGTGTGTGTATATGTGTGTGTGTGTGTGTGTGTGTGTGTGTGTGTGTGTGTGAGAGAGAGAGAGAGAGATTGTGAGTGTGTGTGTGTGTGTGTGTGTGTGTGAAATACACTGTAAGAACCTGGACATAAACACCCTCTGAAAGTTAAGAAATCAATATATAGTTGAGAGATGGGTATTACCAACAGCACTAATCCAAATAATAAGTCAAATGGGCAGAGGAACAGTTTCCTCCAAATGAGTGGTAAGTTGTGAGCTTCTGCAAAAGTGAAGCATCTTTAGTGTTCTCTAGGTACAGGCCCTTGTTTTCAGATTCCATGCTTCCTTCCATCATTGGAGATGTTAGTCTTGCCTCAGTTGCCTACCCAAGTATTATTCTCCTTTTCTTGATTTTATTTGAGTTGACCGTGTGCCTGGGCAAAACCCTCAGCTTCCCTTGCAGCTAGGTTTGGCTCTGTGAGACAGTTTCAGCTAAAGAGTTGTAAGTGGAAATCTGTTGGGTAGGGATTCCAGAAAGTACTGTTTTCCTAATTCTAAAAAACCAGACTTGACCTGTGCGTCTTTCAAAAATTTTAGCCAGCTACCCTTTGTCCTCTGTGTCTTCTTTGTGCCAGAAACACGGGAGGAAGGCACAGAATTCAAAACAGGTTCCAGGCTTTAAGCTGTCTGCACAGAGCCTGACACAGGGCTTGAACCCACGAACTGAGACCTGAGCCGAAGTCAGATGCTTAACTGACGGAGCCACCCCGGCGCCCCTGCTAATACATTTCTGAGCCACAGGTGGCTGAGCTCTCTGTTACTTATGCACTATCTGGTAGCACTCAGGTAGACTTTCAGCTTTCAGCTCATTTGCAGAGCACTGCTCCCATGTTTCTCTGTAAGTTTCCCGAGGGCAGGAGCAAAGCTTTCTTCAGCTAAGTGTTCTTCAGGGTTCCTGGCTAAAGACTCAAAGACCGAAGTAATTCCAGGTTGTAAAAAATGATGCAAGAAATCTAAGGCTTCTTTTATAACAGGGATTCTAAACCAGGATCGCACATCTGATTCACCATGTGTATATGTGTGTAGGAAGAAACACAGAAACATATACAATGAACTCCCTAGATCTCTAAATATTCAGATTCAGAAGGTCCAAGATGGGACCCTAGCATCTGTCTTATTTATTTATTCGTTTGTTCGTTTTTTTACTTTTTAAAAAAGTCTGTGTATTTAGTTTGAGAGAGAGAAAGTGGGGGCGTGGGGGGGGGGTAGAGAGACAGAGAGGGAGAGAAAATCCCAAGCAGGCTCCATGCTGTCAGTGCAGAGCCCAATGCGGGGCTCTAACTCACAAACCGTGAGATCATGACCTGAGCTGAGATCAAGAATCGGACGCTTAACCAACTGAGCCACCCAGATGCCCCACATCTGTCTGAAAACAAACGATAAAAACCAAAACTCTTTAGGTGAGATTGAAATCGTCTCTTCACACATTTTCCAGGAAACTTGGATTTATCTTCATGTGCTGTATATATCCACCCATCTCTGTCTCTCAAATACTCCCTTCCAGAAAACTCCTACCATTCATGGGCTTCCTAAACTTTTCAGTCATGTTTGGAACATGAGTGGCAGGCACTCTTTCCTCCATTCCCTCAATGATGAAACACGGTTTATTTTAATACCCAGAGCCTTTTCTGTTTTAGCTATTTGGGAACACAAATTAGAACAAGGAGGTGTTCAATCATGGCTAGCCAGTCCAGAGCATTTTCAGTGAGAAAGCTTCAAGAGTGCCTATTAAGGAGTTATAATTATTGTATCCCTTAAGTAATTAAAAAAAATTCAAGGTGGCTAAGTAGTGGTTGTTTCTGCAAGGGTTAGCAGAGGGCCATGGGGGCATCCAATCAAATAGGATTGGGGCTTCAGAATGGAACCATTTCTAAAAGTAGGTGTTAGGTCCATGGATATTTGCTATCTATACCCTTGTGTATGCATAGAGATGCTTGTATGTAATAGTTCATCAAAAATATTGAGCAATTCAGGCAAAGGATACTGGAACTTTTCTTTGATCAAAGAATAAAGAAGCAAAACAAAACAAGAACCAAACAAAGTGTTTCACACACAGTTTCCTTAACAGCGAATGATTCCAGTTACCAGCCTCAGCAGTTTTCTTTTCCACTACATTAGTACACAGATATTCTTGATGAAGGGAGTCTTCTAGAAGAAAATGTAAACCCTGGCTACATAAGAGAACTCATCTCTGAAGTAAGTAGTATTTTCTTTAGAGTGGTAAGGGTATAATTACTTTCCATTGACTCTCAACTTATGAAAGAGAGGCAGGTCCTGGAAGGTTGTACATCTATCTTGTTTTATTTCAAAACAAATTCTCTTTTTATTTTCCCCTCTTGGACCACACTTTCCAATGATCTGTACTGCAATGAGAGATGCAAAAGTGGACAGACCCCCCCCCAAAGCAGGCAAACTCACAATGGTATAATGTTAAATCTGCTTACTTCCTATCCAACCCTACTTCCTCTTCAGAGTTGGAGCTGAGTTAGATGTTTGGAGGCATTCCTTTCCTTCCTTCCTGAAGACAATGGAGGCTGAAGTAAGACAGTGACGGGTAGCAAGAATATAAGGAGTATGCAACCTCCATGGAGAGTCCATGGGTGATATTGCTAATTGATTACAAAACTCTTTCCTGTTGAGTCAAGAAGCAGACTCAGAATTTACAACACACTGCCTCAAACTGTCACTACCCATCTGTTGGAGATGAGAAACTCCACGAACCTATTTGCCACCATGGGTAAAATAGGGAAGACCAACTCCCCGAGTGAGTGGGGAATAATGAGTTTTCCAGCCACACACTCATGTTTCTGCTTTATGACCCTCTACGTGGCAATGTCAGCCATCTGGCTAGTAGGTTTTCGAGATGTCAGAGCCCAAATCCACCACCTGAATGAGATGACTTCCTTCTAACTTCCTTCAACTACCCAGAACAATAGTTCTCAAAATTAATATGCGTTAGAAATATTTCAGGCTCTACCCCCCCCCCCCCCAGAGATTCAAGGAGATCCGTGGTAGGGCCCAGGTCATCCACACACGAAACTTTGAAAATACCATCTCTGGATTGCTCTTAATTCCTCTATGGAGTGAGAGTCCTGGTGGGTGGCTTTGTGGACTCAAACAGGTACCACATATAAAGTGCAGTAGATATCTCTGCTGGTCCTCACTTCTCCTGCCCGTTTGGTTCAGACCTAAGAGACCACACCAGACAAAAATTCCTCCCAATGCCTCCTGCCACTGATGTACTCACTGATTCCCTCAAAAACCGCATTACTGGCACACGGTAGATTCTCAAAACTGTGTGGAATGGACAGATGCGCAAGTCCAACTTTACTTCCAGAGAGAGCTCTTAGAGGTCTCCGGAGATGTATTTGATAGTTTGTTTTGGGGTCTTTGATCTGCATCCCCTCTTTATATATTTTTGCAGGGAAAAAATTGTCAAGGTCTTCCCAGGGGCCCACCCCAGAGTCAATGCTATCAGGTGAAACGTGCTTGGGGCGATTTGATCAGGCAACATTTCTGCTGCCTGGATACCTATTCTGGATAACTGAGAAGAGCCTAGCTGTCAACTGACCCAGGAGCCCAACCACTGCCTGACAACATCCTTTATTGCACAAGCCGCCCACTAGGCATAAAAGAACAAAGGTTGGAGCAGATGTTTGCATGAGAGTTGTCCAGTTCAAATACTGGCTCCAAGTCAAATTAAAAATAGGACTTTATAAAATAGATCACACTTGTTCTGTGACAGTTATTCACCTGTCTCTGCATCACTCAAGGTCAATGTTGCCAGCTGCTTTTTATATAGGGAAAGAATTGGCTACATTATGTCTTTGTAAACTTTAATGCCCGTATTCTCAGCAAGAGCTCGGGCCACATAACTGTAGGACATCCCCTGACAAACCTCAGAATGGGACATAAGCCATCCATACCACAAGGTCTACCTTATCCTCCAGGGACAAGAGAACTGTCCAGATTCACGGGGCACAGACTTCTGAATACTGCCAGATTAAAATTGGTTTCGGCTTTCATCTCAATTCAGTTCAGCACCTACTTACAGAGCACCTGCAGTTTACCAGGCTTGGTGCAAGGCCCTGGCGATATGGCGGCGATTCAGCCGAATGTGGTCGGGCCTCACAGAGCCTTTCATCAGGCGCCGGAGTTCTTACCTCTTCTGGGCCATAGAACCCTTTAGAAATTTAGTGAAACCTACAAACCTCTTCTTAGGATACTATTTTTAAATACATTAAGTACCTAGGGTTGTAAAGAAAACCGATAATAATGAAATTGTCTAAATAATTAAAAGGTTTTGATATAATAATATATGTGTTTCTTCATTCATGTATTAAATAGATTCTTGAGGCATGTCTGATGACTACCATAACAGTGATGAGCATAACTATTTCAAGAGGTCAGTAATAACTGTAATGTGTTATGAAATATCTATGCTCTATTTTGACAAAGTCACAGCTGCTGCTACTCCTGTGTTTGTTGCCTCCATTCATAAGGGAAGGAAATGATGAATTTCAGTTTGAGACTAGCGAAAAAAAAATCGTATTTTTTTTTTCCTCAACGAACTCCATAAAATACCCTCACCCAGCCCCCGAATTTCTATCAATGGATCACTGGGAGGTTTGTCAAGTCAGGTTAAGAAGTCCCAGAAGTGGAAGACACAATGACTTTGGTCATTCTACTATATCATAGCTCTATCTAGATATCCATATAGAAATAACATATAATGCATGGCTGGGGTTGTGATAGGATAGCAGATCCCACTGTATTACCTAATGGAGTCATGGCTGGAGGAAGGCTGGGACTTTTGGAAGAAGTAACAGGTAGGTTGGGCCATAAAAGTAAAGTTAAACCAATGGCAGATGTACAAGGAGAGGGAAGTAAGTACTGTTTCAGACAAAAGAAACCACATGTACAAATTCGATAAAACAAAATAGAACATGCATGGGAGGGATGAGAGAAGCTTCTAGGGCTGGACTGCGGAATGGTGAGGTGACTCTGTTTGGGAAGTGTTAAGAGCTGAGAGCAGTGAAAATGCTAGATCATGAGGGAAGGTACCCTATGCTAAGGAGCTGGCTTTCATCCTAAGACCAGGGAGAAACCATGGTTGGTTTTCAGGAAGTGGTTTAATTTAGAAGATCACTTTGACTACACTGTGTAGTCAAATGTGGATCATGGGGTAAACGGAATGAGGCAGAGAAGTGGTCAGAAGGCTGATGGGCTTGGATGTGGGAGGGAGCAGGACTCTGGGTTTGAGATGATGCCTTTATGGAGACTAAGATTGCAGAAAGAGATGTGGGTTTAGGACTAGGGAGAACTACCAAATGTGGTTTTGAGCACGGTAAATTTCATGTGCCTGGGAAAAACTTAAGTGGCCATAACCAGTGTGCACTTGTATATCTGCATGGAATCTCATGCACAGAAATAAAATATGGGCTGGAGATGTAAATTAAACTAATCTTTTTTCTTGTTGGATACCAAGTGAGAGATTCTAAAATTGGCGAAAAACTGTATTGAATCACATATTATGTAATTATTTTTAAATACCATTTAATGCTATGCACCAGACATAATATATAATTTGGATGTGTTTTCTCTGTCTTTGAAGAGTTGTATGATCTTGTCATGTTTGTGCTAACTTCACAGACAGAAAAACCAATACGAAGAGAGGCTAAGTAATTTGTAGGTCATATAGGGAGTAAGAGACAGAACCAGACTTTAAGCCAGGTCATCTGATGCCCATACCCATGCTCCTAGATCCTGTGTTCAAGGGATTCCCTAACAACCTTCCACGAGAAAAAAAAGCATAACATTTCATTTTGAGAAAAGACAGTAGACATTTCAGACTTTCTCTCTCCCTAAAAAGTCAATCAATTCCGACAAAATTTTCTGCACATTTTCATTTGAGGGCATACCTTCTATCTCAGAAAATCCTTTTATCCATTTCATTGGTTTGTGTCTTATGTACTCAGTACCCATTTATTAAGGCTTCACCTGAGTTAGATTCATCAAGGAAGAAGAATACACCTGAAAATTTTATGGATTGGTAGAATTGTTTGTTGCAAGAGAAATACACTCGTAAATTTGTTTCAGACTCATTTAGGGGGGAAAACAAAGGATTATTTCCTGAATACTGGGAAAAAAAAAATTCTTTTCTCTTCAGGATCCAGGTATGGTTCAAATGATGTTGCTAGATTTGGTCTCAGTTGTTCCTTCAGTGTGCTGGGCTTCTCACAAGGCTACCTCCAGTAGCTCCAGGTGGACATCCTCTTGGATTCATTTCCAGGAAAAAGAGCTTCTTTATTCCAGTCATTCCAAGACGATTCTTTGAATTGCATCTCTCTGGTCTGGCTGGGATCACCCGCTCAGCTTGAGCCAATCTCTGTGGCCAAGAGGAAAGACTCTGATGTCTGGCCGGGTCTGAGTCACGGGCCCACCCTTCGAGTGTGGGCGAGGATGAGGGTCCTCCCAAAACCATATGCACTAAGGGGATTAGAGGGGTGGGACCTCCCCCCAAATGCAGCCTCTGCTAATAGTAAAGGGAGGAATATGTGCTGGGCAGGCAAAAACAACAGATGTCCATTACATTTGGCCACAGCAAAATAAGATTCTGGTTTGTCACAAAGAATGCAGTTTTCATATAAATATCTTTGTGTCTAGAGATAAGAATATTTCGACAACAGTAAGTTCCATAGTTAACTCTTCAATCCCCAGGTGCTATTTCATGAATCGCTTTGTGGTTTTAACTAGGATTGAATAACATAACGAAGACATAAAACTTGAAGGGCACCTAACTGCACAAAAAAAAAAAAAAAAAAATGAAAGCAACCATAAGCAATGTTATCTGGCCTGCTGTCAGGAATTTCTAAAGCTACATACTCTGTGATTTAAAGAAAAAAAAAATCATCCCTGACACCAGTGTAACTTCTGTGCACAGAATAAGTCACTAAACTTAGAGCAGAATAAGAAAACTCGCCCTCATTACCTAGAGTCTATTTGGTTCCTGATTTGGGACAGTGTGAATCATCACTGTGAGGGAAACCTACACTGGGTTAAGGTTAATAATTCTCTCTTCTTTAGGTGGAATAACTTATACTTTTTGGTGTATCCTCATAAACATCAATGACATACACAATTATGTAAATGTAACATTTAACAAAATAAGAACAAAATTCCATCCGTTAGAGATGAACTATAGCATTCTCAAGATGTGTGGCAGTGTTAGTTTTGTTTAGAAGTAAAGTAAAAGCAAAAGAAGGAGTAACTAGCTACCTCACAAAGATCATTAAGTAAATACATTGTCATCATTAACACTGTGTTTCTGTGGTGCCAATATTAGGATGCCCTCGGATGACAGATGTCTAGACATTTCTTAAAGAGTAAGTTCATCTCACAACAAAGCAGAGCAAAATTAGACTGAGGCTTTTCTTTTCTCCCTTTTCCTTTTTTGTTCTTGGCGCCTCGAGAGAGATTAATTAAAGAAGGAACAATAGGAAATTGTCCCAGGAAACTAATCAACATAAATATTTCAGGATCGAGAGAGGGAAATTAGTAGGACGTAACTAACACTCATTGAATACCTACTAGGTGCATGGAATTTGCCAATTAAGAAAAGACCCCTGTGATGTTGAAATAATTTTAGACTTACAGAAGAGCTGCAAAGAAAGTATACAGAATTCCTATGTGTTCTTTGGCCACCTTCTACTTATGGCAACATTATACACAAGCATAGAATGTTTATCAAAATTAAGAAATTAACTTTGGAACAATACTATCAATGAAAGTACAGACTTCATTTAGATTTTACCAGTTTTTTTTTTCCCCACTGAGGTCTTTTCATTTATTTTTTTCTGTTCCAGGATCTAATCAAGGATTCCACATTGCCTTTAGTACAATTCTTTTTAATACTTACATATATGTCCTTTGTTCTGTGTGACTTTCATATAGATGAAACAACAATTACCGAGAACTTATTAAGATTCTTGGTGGCAGAATCACTGACATCAAATGTTGTAATTTTCTTATCCCTATACTTCACTTTGCTTATGAATTCATACATTTAAAAATGTATATTGAGGATATTTTTGCCTAAATACCTGTACCAAGTAAAGAACTTCAAATTCCTGTTTTCAGAAGTTCCCCCCTTTAAAGTGTGATATAGCCATTTTCACAACCTGTATTAATTCAAAACTACTTGGTCAAGGAGATCAATATAATACCATAAGAACACTACTAGTATTTGATGAATTCAAGAGAGAGACATTTCCTTTCAAGATTCTGAACAAACAAACAAGAAGGGGTTGACTACATCTTGTGGTCATTTGTAGCCTCATATCCATTTCTGTTTTCTGATGTACCTCAATTGTGCGTGTGTGCGTGTGTGCGTGTGTGTGTGTGTGTAGAGGTGAAATTATCTCTTCCTGGTTATACATACTCTTGGTGAAAGGGACATTTCATGTGAGGGTTTCACACTGCAAGAAAGTGTGGGGTGACCTTCACCTTCTTCCTACTTGGAGAGAGACTAGTGGGAGGTATAAGACCTAAGC